>NC_056747.1:1176003293-1176177221 GCF_019279795.1 Protopterus annectens | reverse complement strand
TGGAAGTGTATCGAGTGCATGTGTATATCTGTGTGTGCATACTCATATGAGAGAGAGAGAGAGCATGATGAATGTATGTGAAAGGAAAATTGTGTTTTTGGAAGTGTGTGCGAGTGCATGTGTATATCTGTGTGTGCATACACATATTAGGGAGAGAGATAGAGAGAGCGTATGACGAAAGTGTGAGAAAGCAAAACTGTGTTATTGGAAGTGTTTACGAGTGCATGTGTATATCTGTGTGTGCATACACATATGACAGAGAGAGATGATGTCATGTGTATCTATTTGTCAACAACAGTGGTATATGATGAGAATTTAGAAGAACAAATGTTAGAACTTTCCTGTCAATAATGTGAGAAATGTATGATATATAAAATGATGTGATAAGAAGTAGAAAAAACATCTAGTAGGTCCACTAAAACAGTCCTCACCCGTCCTCCAGCTGTTAAGTTTTACTTACTGAGCTTAGAAAACCAGGCTGATTAGAACTGGGCAGCTAGGGGTTATTGTCTCTTTTTTGGGAGGGGAGAATTTTGGTACTGCTGCAGGACTGTTCCCAGGAAAAGCGTAGAAGTGAGCAGCTAGAGACACTATATCTACAGGTGGCTGAGTTCAAATTCCTCAAGTGTCAACAGCCTGTAACATATGACTTCAAAGCACACAGCATAAATTGCAGTTTCCCGTAGGAATCGCTGCCACTGCAATTTCCAAGTGTGCACTGTCAGTCATTCCCTTCTTCTGTGAAATTTCTCCTTTCTTGGAGTTAGTGCAACCATGGAGTTGGCATATATACATTTGGAGGTGTGGGGGCTTGTCCCCCCCAACTGAGGGGTGCAGATAAGCTTGCTCCCCTGAAAAAAAAAACACTTGCAGTTAACTTATTCACCTTTCTGTATTTCAGTCACTGGATTTCAAAGTTCTTGATGCTCAGGATTTTACCATTCAGAGATTCATTGTAGATCCACAAGAGACTTATTGTCTCATTTTGTGGAGGGAGGTATGTTGGTGTTGCTGTGGTGCTGTGCGTAGCATAGGCTTGGGTCAACATCTTATAGGACATGCTGAAGCAGGTGTGGTAGGACACCACATTGTTTTTCACATGTACAGCAGTGTTCACAACTTAAAGGCAGACTGTCGATATTGCATAAATTCTATGCAGAGACTTAAACTAGGTAAAAAATGTTCATCAAATTGAAGCCATAGATGACACTTCTTGGCCCAACTACCTTCGGGACATCATTACGAGCAGTATTTAGTACAATCAGGTACTATGGTATAGATGTAAGAATGGCAGATGGTAAAGGGTCCTGTACCTGCAGGGCCTAAAGTTAATCAATCTACAGTGGGGGATGGCACAAGAAGCCAGAATATGATGTTTTCTTGCCGTCATATTATTCTAACCTACTTTGTTGGTCCAGAAAAAGAAATCTAGAGTAACAGTGAGCACCAATTTCAGTGCAGTAATCTGCAGACTTTCATATTTCAGTGCTTGTGATCCATGATTGCTTACATTCGTTGATACATGACAAAGAGTTTTTTTTTTTGTGTGCATGTATGTGTCTTTTCTTTTATCTTTTTTCTTTTTTTTGTTTTTTAAAACACTGGTACAGTTTGATATTTGCATTTGTCCAGTAGAATGCTGTACAAAGGTAACAGAATTGATTTTACTTTATTGTGGTGTTTGCTTTTTTTTCTGAAGCTGTGCCACAATGGTATTACATTTTAAGGTTTTTTTCTTTTTTCTTTGTATCTTTCAGATGGTGACAAAGACTAGACACAAATTGCATACAGCCACTGTACAGTAAAATAAGGTTACCAGCATAATGCGCAAATCAGAACCGGACACGTCTAAAGCAGCACACAGCGATTTCTGACCATATGTCTCAGGCTACATGCTAATGTTATAAGAAGCCAGATAACACGTGTTTTTGTTATTACCCTCTAACTTTGTAGGGATAGGATACAAATGGTATTGTAGTATATTTGTTAAGTAAGTGCAATGAAACTCTGCAATAGATCTGAATACAGATATCACAGGGTATGGTAGCCCTAGCTGGTTACATCTTGTTAATTATCCCTAGCTGGTTAACAAGAGGTATGCATAAGTAGCTGCAGATAACTAAGGGTGCAACACCAGAAATATCATGCATGTCTGGTGAAGAAAATGTTAGGATACATAGCCTTATTCACCAGCAAAACAAATGCTAATTACTGCAGTAATCATTTTGCCAGCTGGAAGTTCCAAAGGCTTTCCAGTAAAACAACAGGAATATTCTAGTCATTCATAAGCAGTATGCTGAAGCACTTCATGAAGTGTCTGACATAAAGGCTACACCAGTATGTTAAAGTTAGCTGGTACTGATCTTATTTTTTGTTTGTGTGTTTATTATGGTGGGCTAATCAGCTTTATACTTATATTTGAGGGTCGTGTAAATATTCAGCTTTAATTGGTCTTTTCATTTATAACATCCATTGTCTTCTTTGTTTTCTGATTGCTCAAGTATGAGAATACATTCTTCTTGAGGGAAGACAGTGCTGGGGTAAATCCATACCTGACCAATTCAACCAGAATAAACATTGTCTCAAACCTTCTTATTGATGACTCTTCTCTATGCTGCCTCCATATTGCTCATCTTACAGACTTCCCAATTAAATCTTCTTGACTGATGCTGTAATAAAATCATTTAATTTGCTAACAATATGCAATGCAAAACCCATCACTGTCTGGTCCATTACCATACAGAATTATCACACTTCCGAACTACAGCACAATTAGTCGATACTCACAAACTTCTCAATAAACCTGACCGATGCCCTAATCTAAGCAGCATTCTACAGCTCTGTTCTCCTGGTAGGTAACTATACAAAACAGCTGAACTATTGCACTCTATAACCAAATAACTCTCTGAAGATGCTCTTCACTCTCCGTTTGTTTCCAGAAAATGGAAATTCATCCTCATGCCGTAAAATAAGTGTCTAACGTTAAATCCTTTAAAATGCAATTTGAGCAATATTTTATGGATTCGGGGTTGCTCATGCTCATTTCCAGGTAAAAATCTCCTACCCTTTTATGCTGATTCCCTCTTGCTCCACTGTGACTTTTCCCTAACTGGACCATCTTTATAAATGTTCCAACTAACATCTCCTGTCTTCCGTCAACTTTAAATTCCTTTTCTAATCTCTCATATGCACATATTTTTATTTTTATTTAACCGCTGAATATCTACTAATTTCAGTTTCCTTGTATTTTTCTCCTTTGGCTATCTTCTCAATTATTTCTTGCTAGCAGCATAGCAAATTTAACGCACCTGAACCTGAAGCTGTTACTGCTCAATGCCAGGAGCCTCCAAGCCCTCCTCATAATCAAAGCTATAGACATCTGTGCAGTTACAGAGACATGGTTTTAAGCTGAAGAGAGTACCCTGGTAGTGCAAGGTTTGCCTTTCACATTTTTAGACCAGTAGCTGTACAGACAAATGCTAAAGGTGGAGGTGTCTTGATATACATCAACAACAAACATACCTGTAGGCTGGTCAAACAGAATGATGCACTGGAGTTTCTCAGCATTCGGATCACAATAGATAAGCGCCCATATTATATCCTAGCCAGCTATAGATCACCATCCATGTCCCATGAAGCTCACAATGCATACTTGGACCTACTAGAGACACTTACCATCCAACCTAACACCCTACTTATGGGAGACTTTAATTACCCCTCTATAGACTGGGAATCCCACATGACCTCAAATCAAAAGGCCCAGATATTCCTGGACTTTGTAAATACCAAATGTTGAAAACATTCAATAGAGGGTCCAACATACTGGACTTCATACTTACAAATATGGGAAAATGCTGCATTCCCCCAGTGTCTCATTCTCCCGGGTAAGGTCTAACCATAAAATAGTCTTTTTCAAATCAAAATTAACCCTGTAATTCCAGTAAAACAAGTGACAGTTAGGAACAATTCCAAGACAAACTACCTTTCACTAAGTGATGGTTTGTCAAAACTCGGTGCCCCTCCAACCCCCCAGAACACAGCGGCCTACGCTGAATCGCTCTCAGAAATTCTGTTTAGTCATGTCAATGGCTGCATAGAGGCTGTTGTACCTACAAGAAGTAAGCCTAGAACTAGCCCCAGAAACAAACTGCTCTGGTGGCATTCCAAATTAAATCCGATATACAAAAAAATAGAAAAAATTACGGCAAAAATCTGAAAGGGAAATTCCCATAAAAATAAAAACTCTCTCATCAAACTAAGTAGACAAAAAGAGGGCTGATTATGTGAAACAAAGACAACTGAGGTTAAGATAGCTTTGGAGGTAAAAGATAAACATAAGGCATTCTTCAGCTATGTCAGAAACCTCAACCTCATAAAACTGTGCTGAACTGGTCATTAATGGTGCCACATTTACTGACCCTGATGATTTAGCAAACCTGCTAGTGGACAGATTTAATTCCAGCTTTAACCCCCCTCTCACCCCCAACCGACCATCAAGAAATACCCTCAAACATAACCCCTCCAACTATAAAAAGGGAGCATGTAAAGGCTGCACACACTAAAGCCAAGAACACGGCCTCAATGGGCTCTGATGACATCCCATGATGCCTCCTGAACAGTCTAAAATATGACTTATTAGGCCCCCTGGAGTCACTATTTAGCTATAGTCTTAAAACAGGATTTGTGCCACAAGAATGAAGGACTGTGATGGTCATCCCCTTCATAAGGGAAGACCTTCAATGGATCCTGGAAACTACAGACCCATTAGCTTGACTAATCTTGTTTACAAACCATGGAAAGAATTATCATGGAAATTATCAACAAGGACATAAGAGACCTCCAGACACTGGAGCTATCCCAGTCTGGCTTTATCAAAGGAAGGTCATGCTTACCGAATCTGGTGGACTACTTTGAAAAGGTCACTAAGACAATGGATGAGGGTCAAGCACTGCATGTTGCCTACCTAGACCTGGCTAAAGCATTTGACAATACTCCACTCAAGCATTGTCAACAAGCTTATGGAACTAGGCATAAACCCTTTTATAACTCACTGGATAGCTAGCTGGCTCATGGATAGGACTGCAGCAGTTATGATCAGTGAGTCCACCTCCACAAAGAGGCCAGTCACAAGTGGAGTCCCTCAGGACTCTGTGTTGGGCCCACCTCTGTCATCTACATCTTGGAGGTTAACGCCACTGACAAAGGCCTCTAGCTGACCAAGTCTGCAGATGATTCCAAATCCAAACTGACAGCAGTCATTGAATCCCCCCAAATTGAGAACACCCTTCAGGGAGGTCTAAGACAGGCAAATGGTTGGTGCCAAAGCCATAGCTTAAAACTCAATGCCAAGAAATGCATTATAGTACCTAATGATGTCAGCCATGCTGGGTAACTACTTCATCAATAATACCCCCATAAAAGTTGATTTACTCATCAGCTATCCAAGAACTCATGTAGTAGTAACCTAGACTTCAACTAACATGTGTCCAGGCCAGTAAGAAAATCCTTCTATGTTGCTCAACTTATTAGTAAGGCCATGACTTCTAGGTACAGAGATGTCATCTTATCACTGTACTCATCCCTTATTAGACCCATCATAGAGTATAATGCCCCCTTTGGTATTAACCTGACCAGACACATGCAGCAACTGGAATGTCCATAAAGGTTCCTTACAAAAAGAATATAGGGAGTAAATAAAATGTTCTATCCTGATCACGTCAAAGCTCTGTCTATTTACTGTGTATCATCCTGACTACTGATAGATGACCTTTGCCTGGTGTACAAGGTATTCCTAGACTCAGTTCTGATTAACCTTTTACACATGCACAAAAAACAGCATCAAAGCTACTAGATCAAAAAACCTAAATTTTGCTTATGACATAACTAGGCCATGTTGGAGAAACAGCTGTTTCTTACAGAATTCCCATTCTCTGGAACAGGCTCCTTATCCATGTAAAGGAGAGATCCTCCCTAACCCTATATTTAAATGCTGCTTGGACCAATGGATGGGTAATCAGAAACTCACCCCTGGTTTGGTGAACATGTCTCTCATGGACGGGGGCAGTCATTAAATCATCCCTATGTAAATCAAATTTGTGGATTACATGTAGGTTGCATGGCTAAGGTTATAAGGGCCATAGTGGTTGTTAGCTAATATACACCTATGAACCTGTCTCGGGATGAGACTGAAATGGGTCCAATGGGGTCAGTGCTCTACCCCAGTTAACAAATTCAAAATAAAACAAAATAAAGTAAACAACAAAGCCAACGGGTTGGTGCAATTCCCAATAAGGCCCAGAATGCTGATAAAAAGTAGTAACTACAAACCACTTCAATAAAATAAAAAATAATTATTATTAATAAATAATATTATAATCTTTATGCAGTATGCAGACGACTCAGATAACTTCACTGACCACCACACCCTCACTCAGCATTCTTTCAACACCATTGAACACTGGTTGATTAACAACCAACTCATCCTTGACCCTAAAAAAAAAAAAACTAAATTACTTCTTTTCCTTCCAAAAACTATGTCCCAGCTCAGTGCCTCCTTCTGTATCTCTTCCTAGGACAACACTATTATTCATGCCGACTCCCTTACTAAACTCCTAGGTATCACAATAGACTACCAACTAAAATTTTACTTTCACATTCAACATTGCATCAAAAAAAAAAAATCAAAAACTTGATCTATTGTAAAGGAACAAAAAATATCTATCCACTACCTCAAGGACTTCTGTTGCCCAAGCCTACCTTCTCCCCTGCCTACTATACTCATCCCCTATATTTACCTACCTCCAAGCCAACCTTATAGCCAAACTTGAACAAACCTACACCCAAATTACTAGATTTGCCTGTAACCTCCCCTACAAATTTCACCACTGGCTCGCTCTTAAACAATTACATTGGCTTGAGTTTCCTCAGCTGCTCCAAGTATCTCAGCTACAAATGACACATTCACTAATTTACAAGCCTTCAGACTGTCCCTTGCTGTCCTCTCTTATATCCCTCTGTATTCCTACACGTACTCTCCATAGCTGAGAGCAGTTTCTACTTGACACATACAAACCAAACAAATCAATAGGCAGATTGCTCTAGAAATGCTCAATATCCCAAACTTGGAACAAACTTCCCAATAATATACGTTCTATTAAATCTACCTCGCTTTTCAAAAAAAGAACTAAAAACAATACCTTGCTAATTCACCATCCTGCTCTTGCGACCACCCCACCTGACTCACCATCCTGCTCTTGCCACCACCCCACCTGACTCACCATCCTGCTCTTGCCACCACCCCACCTAACTCACCATCCTGCTCTTGCCCTCACCCCACCTAACTCACCATCCTGCTCTTGCCACAACCCCACCTAACTCACCACCCTGCTCTTGCCCTCACCCCACCTAACTCACCATCCTGCTCTTGCCACAACCCCACCTAACTCACCACCCTGCTCTTGCCCTCACCCCACCTAACTCACCATCCTGCTCTTGCCCTCACCCCACCTAACTCACCATCCTGCTCTTGCCCTCACCCCACCTAACTCACCATCCTGCTCTTGCCACAACCCCACCTAACTCACCACCCTGCTCTTGCCCTCACCCCACCTAACTCACCATCCTGCTCTTGCCACAACCCCACCTAACTCACCACCCTGCTCTTGCCCTCACCCCACCTAACTCACCATCCTGCTCTTGCCCTCACCCCACCTAACTCACCATCCTGCTCTTGCCACCACCCCACCTGACTCACCATCCTGCTCTTGCCACCACCCCACCTAACTCACCATCCTGCTCTTGCCCTCACCCCACCTAACTCACCATCCTGCTCTTGCCACCACCCCACCTAACTCACCATCCTGCTCTTGCCCTCACCCCACCTAACTCACCATCCTGCTCTTGCCACCATTCCACCTAATTCACCATCCTGCTCTTGCCCTTACCTCACCTAACTCACCATCCTGCTCTTGCCACCACCCCACCTAACTCACCATCCTGCTCTTGCCCTTACCTCACCTAACTCACCATCCTGCTCTTGCCACCACCACACCTAACTCACCATCCTGCTCTTGCCCTCAGCCCACCTAACTCACCATCCTGCTCTTGCCACCACCCCACCTAACTCACACTCCCTATAAATGTCCTTCACATTCTTCTCATTTCCTAAAGGAAACTTTAGAAACATTGTACAACCTCTTCATGTCTACTAAACAGTTGTAAACTCTATTTCACTGTCTTTTTCCTCCAAAACAAATTAACTTCTTGCTTCTCTCTCTCATCTCTTCTCACTTCCTTATACTTAATTACTCTTTTATGCATTCTCTGCCTCCATATTTCTACCTCACTGTTCAATGCTCTTTTTATTACCCTTTGCTATCTGGTCAATTCCTGCATTTTATTTTTTTAAATAAGTATAATTCCTGATTTATCTGATGTGCTGTTTTTAGGTCTTCTGTGTTTTTTTTTTTTTTTTTTTTTTGTGTTCTGTGTTATTTTCGGTATGTTATTCATTTAATATTGTTCATTTGTAGATTTGCTGTTTGCAGTTGGACTAACCCGGTCAACAAAAGACAAATAATAAATAAATAAATAAATAAATAAGGGAGTACCTGAAACTGTGATGTTTACCATTATTGTTTGACTGTAATTTTCAGTATTTTATCTGAAAATCAAAAATGTTGTGAGGGACACAGGAAAAAATTAAGCCAAATCTGGGACATTGCAAAATCAGTGATATTTGTGTGGTAGGGTTTCACAAGGTTGGTAGACATCAAATTTGTTACTCGCACAGCTATTTGCAACAGAAATTGATTTCAGAATACAAAAATAACTTTGACACAGCTGCCAACCTTTTACATTCAGGGTCAGGGACAAATGCTGCAGATCAGGAATACTATTTAAACTATTAGTGGTGTTAACATGAATAACTGAAACAGTAACATAATATGAATAACACGCATTCTTCTAACTAAAACAGCTGTAACTGTAATAATTACATGCAGACCAATACATACCCCCCTCCCCCACAATTGATAGCTGTAGGAAGAAATGTACAATTTTCAGGCCCAAAAAGGAGCATTTGTTGAGAGGTACATTGTTTGAATACAAAAAGCAAACATCTCCTTCTCTTTTAAGATCGACGATTAATAACTGCAGAGCTTACTGCACTATTATATCAGTTAGCAGATACATGATTAAAATTTAGATAGCAAAATAAGTAAGTACCATTTTTCCCCTAATTTGCTGTAAATACATGCATAATACAATATACATAATATACAAAGATGCATAATCCCTGAACTGTATTGCCGTACAGATTTTACCAAGGCCATTTTTCTATTTTGTGAAGGCCGCTATAATAAGGTAGTGCCCATCCTAATTACTATTGCATCACTACTTCACTATTAACATTCAGACTTGCTTATCCCCTCTAATATCTCAGTGTATTATATTAAATTATGCCTACCTGTGTTATATACCATTCTTTAATCTGTACAGCCTCAGTACAAGGCTTGTAAATGTAATGTTTTTGAACATCAATTCAAATTTTACTATACTGACTATTACATTATATATTCACTCAAACTGCATTTTAAAAATTGTTATTGTAAATATTGATTGCATTACATATGATACTTTGGAGCTTTTCTTCCCAGGTCTCCACTGAAAAAGGGCACCCCCTGCCCATTTGGACTTTCCCAGTAAACAAATGTCAATAAATAAATTCATGAATAAATAAATAAATAATAAGCATTTCTTAACTTTACTATAACAATGCATTCTCAGTTGTCATAAGCAACTGATGTGAAAAACTACTTACAAGTATTTTTGCATATGACATAAATATATCTCAAGTCTGCTTATTAAGAATTAAAGTCTAAATATCATTTACAATGTTTTTGTTTTAATGTGTTCCTCAAGTCCACCTTGAAAATTAATTCTTCTTGCTATTTGTCCTGGATAAATAAAGATTGAAACTGACTAATGGCAATGGTGCTGATTTCTTAAAGTGCTGCAGATATGTAAGTCTAGCTTGGCCATATAAGATGTAAAGATTTATTTATTCATCCATTCTACAATTGTCAGCTTAAGGGTCATAATGGCACCAAAGCAATGTAGAGAAACTAATTCTGGATAGGACACCAGTGTAATGCATAATGTACATTTGCACACACACACACACACACACACACACACACACACACACACACACACACACACACACACACACACACACACACACACACACACACACGCACACACGCACGCACACACGCACACACGCACAAACACTCACAACAAAGCAAGACAGAGAAACTAATTCTGGATAGGACACCAGTCTAATGCAGGATGCACACACATACCGACACACACCTCATACGCATACATATTGTACAAATATCTGTGGGTAATTTGGAGGCTTGCCAATTTGGCTACACATCTGTGGAATAAGAGAGGCCACTGGATCACATATCAGAAATAACATCGACACAGAAAGTATGACCTGAGACGTACCTCCCTGAACTACATGAAAAGAGAGATGGAAGAGCTCTCCAGTTTTATAGCCCAGGCAGGTATGACCCTAGCACTGAGTAGCATTCTGCCATCGCCCAGAATGATATCGCAGCACAAGGACAAAATCATTGACTTCAACAATTGCCTAAGCTTCTAGTGTCATTCTAAGAGGATCCAGTATCTGTCTGCCTGGGACAACATGGTCGACAGACCACGATGCTTTGCCAGAGATGGCCTGCACCTGTCACCGCTGGGATTCCGGATTCTGGCTAAGGCTCTTGCCGCCCCTATAGTGCCTTTTGTAGGCAAGGTTCAAATGTCAGATTCACCACCATAACAGGAACAGGCAAGCAAAAACTGAGGGTAATACTACTCAATGCTAGAAGTCTAAATCTCAAAATGCACTCACTCAAGGCACTCCTTAAAATGGAGAACATCGATATCTTTTGCAGTGACTGAGATCTGGTTGAATGCTCCAGAGAGCACCCCTGCACTACCAGGCTATAACTAATACCAGCCTTTTCGGCCATGTAACCTGGACCGGAACACCAAATGCAGAGGTATGTCCATATTCATTAAAGATATCCACACCTCCAGGCTAGTTGCTCAGCATAATGCATCCGAGGTTATCCAAGTGCAACTAACTCTGGGCAAAACTGCAATCCAAATTATAGCTTGCTACAGATCCCCCACCATGTCCCAGGATTCCCACTCCGCTTTTCTTGATATACTGGAAAATATTAGGGTTCAACCAAACACCCCAATAATGGGCGAGTTCAACTACCCCACCATTAACTGGGTAAACTATTCATGTACCAACTCATTCGCTCAACGCTTTCTGGAATTCATAAATTCCAATGCCCTGGATCATAGGTTCATAGGTCCATAGGTTCATACTAGGCTATCTGCCCTGGGGCATTTATAAGCCTAGCCCGATTGTGTTTGGCTTACGCCACCCCTTGATTTGAGTATACTGTGCCCTTTTTAAAGTTTAGTTTACTGTGCCTCTGTCTAATAGTGACACGGAAGTAATCCCTGGGACAAACCTACGATCCCCCATCCACTTATCAAGATTCTTCTTGAAGAGAGTCAGTGAGGTGCTCTGCCTAACATGAATTGGAATTCTATTCCAGAGCGAAGGGAGCCTCAGGGTTATGAATCTGTCCCTCCAGCATGTTCTATTTATTTCTGTGCTGAGGTTCAAGTTCCTCGAGCACGTGGCTCTAAGGGATTTAGATTTACTGAGGTGGAGCATGTCCATTAATTCTAGGTTGGACATAGCTTTATATGTCAGGCATAGATCACCTCAAAGTAGGCGGTATGCAACTGAGTAGAGCTGGAGTTTTTTTAACCGAGCAGCATATGGCATCTGTTTGAGTCCCTTGATCCTCCTGGTGAGGTACTTTTGGGGTCTTTCTAATTGCTGCAGGTGTCAGGTAAGGTACATCCCAAAGGGGGCATTGTATTCTATGATGGGTCTGATGAGGGATGAATAAAGGGGCACGATTACCTCTCTTGATCTAGATGTGAATCCTTTCATGATGAGGTGGGCTATGTAGAAGGTCTTTCTAACCACTTTGGCAATGTGGTTGTCAAAGGAGAGATTGCTATCAACTTGGGTCCCCAGATCCCTAATTACTTTCTCTGTACTTAATGGGTTACCACCTATGTGGTAATTTGTGGGCACATTGTTTTTGCCAAAGGGTATGACTATACACTTTTTGGCATTTAGCTTTAGACCATGGCTCTGGCACCAGTTATCCATCTCTGTGAGACCTTTTTGAAGGATGTTTGTGTCAGCTGGAGAGTTGATTATGGCGCCCAGTTTGCAGTCATCTGAGAACTTGGTGAGCCATAGTCCTCTCACGTTGGCCTGTACCTCAGAAAAGTAAATACCGAACAAGAGAGGTCCCAGGACAGAACCTTGTGGGACGCCACTTGTGACCGGTTTCGAGTCTGACATGGCTCCAGCAACTCTGACTCTGTGGGTTCTCTCTTTGAGCCAGTTTGTGACCCATCTTGTGACATAGGGGTTTATATTTAGGCTGGATAGCTTATCTATGATGCCTGAGTGGGGTATTGTGTCAAATGCTTTTGCGAGGTCCAGATAGGCTGTGTGGACTACCTTCCCTTCATCTATGGCCTTGGTGACTGTTTAGAAGAAGTCGACCAGGTTCAAAAGGCAGGATCTGCCCTTGATGAAGCCAAATTGGGTAGGATCTAGTGTCTGTAGGTCCCCAATGTCTTTGTTTATGAGTTCCATGATGATCCTCTCCATAGCCTTGCAGACTAGGCTAGTCAGGCTTATGGGGCGATATTTTCCAGGGTCCGCAGAAGCGCCACCTTTGTGGAGTGGGACCACTGTTGCTGTACGCCATTCTTTGGGCACATATCCTGTAGTGAGGCTGAGATCGTACAGCAGTTTTACTTGAGGGATTAGTTCTTCTTGGAGTTCATGTAGGACGCAACCTGGGATGCCATCTGGTCCCATGGAAGCAGTGTTTTTTGCTTTGGAGAGGGCGTCCTTCACCTGAGCATCAGAGATGTTTGGGAGGCTGCACTCTGCCGGGATAGATACTTGCTCTTTTGGGGGGGGGGTGGAGAAGTTTGCACTGAACCTGTCTGCCAGGATATTGGCGATGTCTGTGGGTTCAGTGTATTTTTTGTCAACTTATCCACACCCCCACCAGGGCAACAATATCCTAGACCTAGTCATTACTAAAATGAGTGACCGGTGTTCCACACCTGAAGTCAACTCCTCGTTGGTCCGATCCAACCATAAGCTAATCACCCTAGATATCCACATCCCACCCCCATTAAGGAAACCATGGTAAAAAATTTCTCCAAAGGCAACTTCATGCTTCTTAAGACAGAAGTGGCAAACTTCATGTCACCCATGCAGATGGACAATACTGTTAAGACTGCTGAATCCTACACAAATGCACTCTATAGGCACTTACACGAGTGCATGGATCGTGCTACCCCAAACAGAACCAAGATGCTATCCTCCAAAAAAAGGATGCCAGTCTGGTGGTCCCCTGCCATAAACAAACTGTACAACAGAAGGAAGAAACTGTTGCAAAAGAGAGTAAAATCCCATGAGTGGAGAAGCTCCCTGGTCAGCCTCAGTAAGAAGCTGAGATCCCTTATAAGATCCTCCAAAGTTAGTTACGAAAACAAAATCACCACTGATTCTAAGGACAACCACAAAGCATTCTATAGCTATGTCAGGAATCTCAATGGCAACACCCAGACCTGCTCTGAGTTACAGCACAATGGCACAAAAATTACAGAACCAAATGATATTGCCAACATCATGGCAGATAGGTTCAGTACTAGCTTTACCCCCCTCTCACCCCCTAAAGGGCCCATATCTATACAGGAAGAATGCAGAGTCCCTGTAATCAAAACTACGCAGGTAAAAGCTGCACTCTCTAAAGCCAAAAACACATCATCCATGGGACTGGACAACATCCCAGGCTGCGTTTTACACAAAATTCAGAACGAACTGGCTCCCCACCTAAGCACCATGTTCAATCATAGCCTCACATCAGGCTTTGTGCCCACTGAATGGTGCACAGCAATAGTTGTCCTACACCACAAAGAGGAAGTCACCACTGATCCCGGGAACTATTGCCCTATTAGACTGACGAGCCTGGTCTGCAAGGCCATGGAACATATCATCATGGAATTCATAAACAAAGACACTGGTAACTTCCAAACTCTGGACCCCACCCAGTTTGGGTTTGTAAAAGAGAGATCATGCCTCCTGAACCTGATCAAATTCTTTGAGGCAGTCACAAAAGCCATAGACGAGGGTAACGTGGTTCACACAGCCTATCTTGACCTCACCAAGGCTTTCGACACCATCCCCCATTCGTCTGTAATTATAGCTAAACTCACTAAACTAGGTATAAATCCCTACATCACAAGATGGATTGACAAATCTAACTCTTTAAAGAAACTCCAGCTCTACTCAGTGGCATACCGCCTGTTCGGGGGCGATCTGTGCCTGATGTATAAAGCCATGTCCAACCCAGAATTAATGGACATGCTGCACCTCAGAAAATCCAAATCCCATCGAGCTACACGCTCATAGGTTCATAGGTTCATAGGTTTATACTAGGCTATCTGCCCTAAGGCATTTATAAGCCTAGCCCAAATTATTGTGGCTTACGCCACCCCTTATATGAAAAAATACTGTGCCCATTAGTTTGTTGTGCCTCTGTCCAGCAGTGACCCAGAGATGATTCCCGGGGTAAACCTACGATCTTCCATCCACAGGTCTAGATTTCTCTTGAACAGAGTCAGCGAGGTGCTCTGCCTCACATGGACCGGGATTTTATTCCACAGCATAGGGAGTCTCTGAGTGATAAATCTATCCCTCCAGCACGTCCTATTTATATCCGTGCTAAGGTTTAAGTCGCTTGCTCTAGTGGTTTTGGTGGATTTGGATTTTTTGAGGTGGAGCATGTCCATTAATTCCAGGTTGGAATTGAGAGACTTGAACCTCAGCACTGAAATAAATAGGACATGCTGGAGGGACAGATTCATAACCCAGAGGCTCCCTTCACTCTGGAATAAAATCCCAGTCCAGGTTAGGCAGAGTCCCTCATTGACTCTCTTCAAGAGGAATCTTGATGAGTGGATGGGAGATCGTAGGTTTAACCCGGGTATCACTTCTGTGTCACTGTTAGACAGAGGCACAGTATACTAACCTCGAAAAAGGGCATAGCAAAATTAATTTAAAATGGGTGGCGAAAGCCAAACGCATTCTGGCTAGGCTTATAAATGCCCTAGGTCAGATAGCCTAGTATGAACCTATGAACCTATGAACTGGTCCACTGACAGAACCCACACTATAAAAGTTGCAGACTTCAAATCTGACTTCAAACTAGTGACAAGTGGAGTACCACAGGGTTCAGTCCTGGGACCTCTCCTGTTTGGTATCTACTTCTCTGAAGTACAGGCTAACACAGAAGGCCTCTGGCTAATGACGTTCGCAGATGACTGCAAACTAGGAGCCATAATCAAGTCCCCAAATGATGTGGACATCATACAGAAGGGCCTCACTGGTGTCAGAGCCATGGCCTCAAGCTCAATGCCAAAAAGTGATTTGTCATCCCCTTTGGTACCCATGAACTACCGCATAGGCAGCAGTCTACTTAACACCGAATGTGTGATAAGAGACCTTGGGACCCAGGTGGACAGTAGTCTCTCTTTTGATAATCACATCGCCACAGAAGTCAGGAAGTCCTTCTACATGGCAGACCTCAAAACAAAAGGGTTCTCATGCAGGAAAAAACAGGTCATTGTTCACCTCTACTCGACACTCATTAGACATATTATAGAGTACAACATCCCTTTTGGAATGTACCTCACAAGACATCTGTAGCAGCTGGAAAGGCCACAGAAGTACCTCACAAAGAGGATTACTGGCCTCAAACAGATGCCCTACACTGACCATCTCAAAAAACTCCAGCTTTACTCTGTAGCATATCACTTACTCCGAGGTGATCTTTGCCTAACATATAAAGCTATGTCAAACCCAGAGCTGTTGGACATGCTACACCTAAAGAAATCCCAATCCCTCCGAACTACACGCTCTAGGTACCTAAACCTTGTCACCACAATAAACAGGACATACTGGAGGGATAGATTTCTGTCCCAGAGACTTCCCGTACTTTGGAACAAGCTACCCATCTATGTCAAGCAAAGTTCCTCATTAGCACTCTTCAAGAAAAATCTTGAGGAGTGGATGGGAAATAGGAAATACACCCTGGGGATCACTTCTGTGGCTCTGCTCAACAGTGGCACAGGAAAATAACTTTCTTGGGTGGCATAAGCCAGGGAACCTTGTTGACTAGGCTTGCTTAGGCCCTTGGGCCGATAGCCTAGTACCTACCTATGAACCTATGAAAGGACGTGCATGTTTCACACAAAAGGCATCTCAACCAGGATTCAAACTGGACAACCAAGTGTTGTGTTGCAGCAACATTAACTTCTTTTCAAGGAAGCTGTCCCATTTGAGATTTACATTGTTTTTTTTTTTTTACTTTCTCATTCGTCATCATCTTGACTAGGTGCATAGTTCATAGGTTCAATACTTTGTAGGTAAGTATTAGGCTAGCTGTCGTTATGGGCCGTTTTAAGCCTAGCCAATTTCCCTTTCAAAGGTGAGAAACACACCTTCTGGACTCGCCAAAGACTTGCCTCTTTTTTATTCAAGAACACATAAAAATTAAGGAATTTGGTGCTTTATACAGATTGGGAGTGTCATGTTTCAAACCACTGTTTTCTAATGCCACAGCCGAAGGTTTTAACCAGCATCTAAAACTACCTATGTACAAAGTATGATGCCCTGTTTATACATGAAGCATTTATAACCATATTTTCTAGTTCTTTCTGTTTGCACAACAGAAGCCACAAGGTTACCCGATAATAGCTGAGTTTATATATAAATAATATAGCACAGCATAGAAACTGCACTTCTATACAAATAATGTATCACTGCACTCACACCCATAGACTACACAATTTCCTACATACCTCAATATTTCCACTTCACAAATTTCAGTTACTGTTTTGTTATCTCTGATTTCTAAATAATGTATATAATACATAGTTGTCATTAGGATTATTCTGATTTTTGTTACATAATTGTTCTTTTGATCATCATATGTGCTAATACCTGAAATGTGCCTTTCCGTTTTGTATTTTGTTGCTTTGCCTCTTTTCTTGAGATTGGCTGAAAAGTGTCTTTAGTTGGACCAGTTCTCTTATTTGTTCATCAAATAAACAAATAAATAAATAGAAATAAATTAAAATTTGCCTAAGTTGATGTGATATGTTAACATTATTCAAGAGGTTTGCATGGATGTCAGAACAGTAAAGTAAAAAAGATCCCCACCACCATTCCCACCCCCACTGAAAGCAAGCATGATTCTGCTTGTGTAAGACAAAGATTATCATCCCTTTGAACTCAGGATGTGTCATATCTGCATGTCAGTGTTAGCACCACACTAGCACATTATAAAAGCTTTAACTGTAAAACAGTGCCACTTTATTTAATTGTTCTAACACTTCAAAGCAGCCTTGTAGCAATTTGTGCAGATTTACGAACTGCTAAGAAGTTATACGATTGTGACTTTCAATTAACACAGAGACAGGGCAGTGCATTGAAATTCATTTTATCTTTATTACTCAGGCGTAATTCAGTGTCTTATTAAGACTGAGGCATACTGTCTCTCTCTAACCAGTTACCACATAACACCATGATACCATTTATTTATTTCTCTTTTAGAATGAAAAATGATCTCCCACATTTGAAATGAAAAATCTCTATTATACCATTTAAACAGCATGTTAGAGCAGTCACTCATATCATTTGAAATGAAAATCTAAACGTTTTCTGTTTTTATTTATTTGTTTGTGTGTTTGTTACATTTGTTGACTGGGCTTGTCCCCTTTTTCCGAGAGGTCCATGAAGCTGCAACATTGATGCACAGCAATTAAAGTAACAATTTCAAACAGCAATAATCTAAGAAATATACAAACTATTGACAATGTAGCACATACAATTACTGTAGACTAGGTACAAGTAGGCACTATGTATAAAATGATTACAAAATTGTGTATCAAAGTCATCTGAAAAGGAAGAGCTATGAAGACGAAGAAGGAGAAAAAAAGAGGGGGAGGAGTAATTGGATAAATAACATAGAATAAAAAGTAACAAGAGGGTGAAGGGAAAATATGAGGCTAAGAGATACAGAAAGAGGGGGAAAGTACAGCTAGAATCAAATTTAGAAAGTAATAATGTAGTATAGGCAAATATAATGCAAAGAATGGAACAGGTTGATGAAAGCTGACATTTAACACACAAATGCTGATTACTGTATATGGATACTTTTTTGTTTTATTTTATTTGACCAATTTTTGTCTGTGTAAGGTAGATGTTGTGTTCCCATCTAAATAGTATACATTCCATCCTACAACTTGTACAACAGCTGCTGCACTAGGTACTTCCTATTCCAGCTGCATGCATGCATCTCACAATGATATATAATTTATTTAGCATCTGTCAGTAGTATATCATCACTTCTTTCCTCTGTCACAGACATAGATAAATTATGTGTATATATATATATATATATATATATATATATATATATGTGTGTGTGTGTGTGTGTGTGTGTGTGTGTGTGTGTTTTTGTTTTTGTGTATATGTGTGTGTGTGTGTTTCACCTTCCATTTACCGAAACTGCTTTTCAGTGAAAGCCATTTCGGTAAAAGGTGTTCGGTAGGGTTGGATTCGGACAGTTGGTCTTTCAATCAACTGTCCTAGATCCATAGCAATCTCTCATTTGACAACCACATGGCCAAAGTGGTTAGAAAAACATTTTATATAGCCCACCTAATCATGAAGGGATTCACATCTAGATCAGGGGAGGTCATCGTACCTCTTTACTCATCCCTCATCAGGCCCATAATTGAGTACAATGCCCCTTTTGGGATGTACCTTACCAGACACCTGCAGCAACTGGAAAGACCCCAAAAGTACCTCACCAAGAGGATCAAAGGGCTCAAACAGATGCCATATGCTGCCTGGTTAAAGAAACTCCAGCTCTACTCAGTGGCATACCGCCTGCTCAGAGGTGATCTGTGCCTGACGTATAAAGCCATGTCCAACCCGGAATTAATGGACATGCTGCACCTCAGAAAATTCAAATCCCATCGAGCTACACGCTCGAGAGACTTGAACCTCAGCACTGAAATAAATAGGACATGCTGGAGGGACAGATTCATAACCCAGAGGCTCCCTTCACTCTGGAATAAAATCCCAGTCCAGGTTAGGCAGAGTCCCACATTGACTCTCTTCAAGAGGAATCTTGATGAGTGGATGGGAGATTGTAGGCTTACCCCGGCTATCACTTCTGTGTCAATGTTAGACAGAGGCACAGTATACTAACCTCAAAAAAAGGCATAGCAAAATTAATTTAAAATGGGTGGCGAAAGCCAAACACACTCTGGCTAGGCTTATAAATGCCCTAGGGCAGATAGCCTAGTATGAACCTATGAACCTATGAACCTATTATATATATATATATATATATTTATATATATGAATATATGCATCTTTTAGTTTATGTTATTTTATGTTTGATCAACTGAGATGAACAACTTCTTTTTTTAAGGCAACATAAAACTAGGCTAAATGGTTTACATTGAGTCACATGGAGGTTGCATTTGTTTGTTTGTTTGCCTCTTCACTTGATAGTTTGTTAATCCTACTGAGCAAAGAGCTCCCTTACAGGGCTACATGGGAAGATTTCTCCAGCAAGCATAAGTTATAGAAAGTAAAAAAAAAGGCTAGTGCACATAACTGTCAGTGTGTACTACTGCTCTCCAGAGATGATCTATATTCAGATGCCACAAACTGTCATAAAAACTCAGCCAAGACCCAATATATATCAAACTGGATTCACAAATGCCTGCACTGAGTGTACAGTAAGTACACACCATTCTGAGTGAATAGACAACACAAGAATAACTCCCACCTTCTTCCTTCTGATTTTAGTTTTCCTGCTGATTTTCTTACAGCCTTAAATATTGAGGGTGATTCATAAAGGTTACTAAAATTACGGACTACATGTAAACTTAGTATAATCTGTATGAGTAAATATCAGCACAAACAATGTGGTAGGGATGATCTTGAACTCCCGATACGGCCCTAAATCTGAAATACCCCATCCCCTTCCTAACCCTAACCCCAATCTTCTCTGTTCTCTTCCTTAACCTAAAATCCACCTTCCACTCCTAATCCTAATCTCCCAGTTGCTCCATAAACCTAAAATTCCCCTGCATTCCCTAACCTTCCACTAACACCCAATTGCTCTCTAAACCTAAACCCCCCTCCCTACTCTAACCTTCGCCTAATACCTGATCACCCCTTAAACCTAAAATCTCCCTCCCTCTCTGAGCCTAACTTTCTGCTACCTCTCAGTGAGGCCTTTCTGTAGGATGTCAGCATCACTTGGGGAGTTAATAATAGCTCCCAACTTGCAATTGTCTGTGAACTTTGTCAGCCAGAGTCCCTTTCTGTTGGCCTGGACTTCAGAGAAGTAGATACCAAACAGGAGAGGTCCGAGGACCGAACCCTGTGGGACTCCACTCGTGACTGGTCGGCAGTCTGAATTGGAGTCAGCTACTTTCACACTGTGGGTTCTATCTGTGAGCCAGTTTGCAACCCACCTAGTGATATAGGGGTTCATGCCTAGCTTAGTGAGTTTTTCTATGATTCCTGAGTGGGGAATGGTATCAAAGACCTTAGCCAGATCAAGGTAGGCTGTATGAACCACCTTGCCTTCATCCACAGCTTTGGTAACTGACTCAAAGAAGTTGACCATGTTGAGCAGGTATGATTTAGCTTTCACAAAACCAAACTGTGTAGAATCCAGAGTTTGGAGATTCCCTATATCCTAGTTTATTAGGTCCATTATGATGCATTCCATAGCTTTGCATATCAGACTCGTCAGGCTAATGATAATTCCCGGGGTCTGTAGTCACTCCTCCTTTGTGGAGAGGGATGACTGTAGCAGTGCACCATTCGGTAGGGACAAAGCCTGAGGTGAGGCTGTGATTGAAAAGGGCACACAGGTGAGGTGCCAGTTCACTCTGTAGTTCATGTAGAACACAGCCAGGGATATTGTCAGGTCCCATAGAAGCTGTATTCTTGGCCTTGGACAGTGCTGTTTTAATCTGTGCAGCAGTAATACTGGTTGCCTGGCAATCTACTGGTATTGTGATTGGTCCTTTGGGGGGTGAGATGGGTAAAGTTAGCACAGAATCTGTCGGCCAGTATTGGCAATATCTGCTGGCTCGGTATAGGAGGTACCATTGTGAAGTAGCTCAGAGCAAATCTGGGTATTGCCATGTAGATTCTTTACATAACTATAGAAGACCTTGTGGTTGTCTTTGCTATCTGCTGCAATTCTGTTTTCATAGCTAGCTTTAGAGGATTTGATGAGGGATCTCAACCTTCTGTTGAGGCTGATAAGGGAGTTTTTCCAGTCTTGGGACTTCACCTTATTCCACATCAGTTTCTTCCTTTTGTTGTAGAGTTTATTTATGGCAGGGGACCACCAGAATGGCTTCCTTTTTTTGAGGAGAGTGTCTTGGTACTATTGGTATGGCGAGATCCATGCATTTGTGTATGTGTTCGTACAGTGCATTGGTGTATGATTCAGCGATCATGCAACTATTCTCCATTTGCATGGGTGCCATAAAGTTAGCCACCACTGTTTTTAGGAGCCCAAAGTTAGCTTTGGAGAAGTTTTTCATAGTGATTACCTTTGTGGGGGTGGGGGGGTGGGAGGGATGTGAATTTCCAAGGTGATTAGTTTGTGGTCAGATCTAACCAGGGAGGAGTTAACTACTGGTTTAGAGCAACAGTCGCCCATGTTAGTAATGACCAGGTCAAGGATGTTGCTGCCTCTAGTGGGGCTAAGAACAAGCTGGTCCAGAGCATTGGAATTAATGAATTCCAGAAAGCATTGGGAAAGTGTATTGGTACATGAGTAGTTTTCCCAGTTAATGGAGGGGTAGTTGAAGTCACCCAGTATGAGATTATTAGTTTGGACCGTAATATTCTCCAGGATGCTTAGGAACATGGAGTGTGAGTCTTGGGACATGGTTGGGGACCTATAGTAGGCTATGACCTGAATCATTGTCTTACCCAGTGTTAGCTGCACCTGAAGTATCTCAGATGTGTTATGTTGGGCTACCAGTCTGGAGGTGTGTGCATCCTTTATGAATATGGAAACACCACCACCTTTGGAGCAACTGTCCAAGTTCTGGGGCTGAAAGGTGTGTCATAAATTATAGCCTGGTAGTGCAGGGGTGCTTTCTACTGCCTTGAACCAGGTCTCTGTTACAGCACAAATGTTGATGTTCTCCATTTTAAGGAGTGCTTCGAGTGAGTGCATTTTGAGATTTAGACTTTTAGCATTGAACAGCATGACTCTCATACTGCATTTGTTTGTAGCGGTTATGGTGGTAATTTGGTCTTTGGAACACTGCCTAAAAAAGGCACTATAGGGGTGGCAAGAGCCTTGGCCAGTATCCATAAGCCCAGGGGTGACAGATGCAGGCCATCTCTGGCAAAGCATCGAGGTCTGTCAATCATGTCATCCCAGGCAGACAAATACTGGATCCCCTTAGAATGACACCTGAAACTTAGAGAATTGTTGAAGTCAATCATTTTCTGCTTGTACTGTGGTATCATTCACAAGCCAGTGCATTTCTTTGTGCCGATCCCAAGCCCGGATAAATGGGGATGGTTGCATCAGGAAGGGCATCCAGTGTAAAACTTTGCCAAATCATTCATGTGGACAGCAGTAAATATTCACATACCGGATCGGTCGAGGCCCGGGTTAACAACGACCGCCACCAGTACTGTTAGCCAACAGGGTGCTGGCAGAAGTTGGACTACTGTTGGCCAAAGGAAGAGAAGAGGGGGAAGGCATGGCCAAAGGCTGGAAGAGAGGAGAAAGGCTAGGACTGTGGTAGTGAGGGTCGGAACTTTGAATGTTGGCAGTATGACTGGTATAGGGAGAGAGCTAGCTAATATGATGGACAGAAGGAAGGTTGTTATATTGTGTGTGCAAGAGATCAGATGGAAGGGGAGTAAGGCTTTTCTTCCTGTCCTCTGCATCTTGCTGTGTCACACCAACCACCTGCATGTCCTCTCTCACCACATCCATAAACCTTATCTTAGGCCTTCTTCTTTTCCTCTTACCTGGCAGCTCCATCCTTAGCATCCTTTTCCCAATATACCTAGCATCTCTCCTCAGCACATGTCCAAACCACCACACTCTTACCTCTCTGGCTTTGTCTTTAAACTGTCCAACCTGGACTGACCTTCTAACATACTTATTCCTAATCATGTCCACCCTTGTCACACCCAAATAATTAAACTTAAAAGTTCAATTTGCAAAAAAAATAAATAAATAAATAAGATATCACTTGCACCCCCACCCCTGCTAATTATATATACAAACTCCAAGATTGTATTACATTTTGGAAAGGGCAAATTCGTCAATCCCCATAATTCCACAGTCTCACAAAAAAAAAAAAAAAAATACAGAAGACAATGATGTAGGCTCATTTTTTTCCTCCCTTCTCCCTGCTGGAGGGTCTAAAATTCATTAAGATGACGCAGATAATATTGACAAATGGCCTTCTCAGGAACTCTCTTCTGTATAGAAAAGGCTTCAGGCTGTCTGCCAGTCCCATCAGACTTTTCCCTCAGTGGTTACTGTTTTGGTTGATATCATAGGTAATGCTGTTATACCAGCGTGGGGCAGCCCATTTAGAGTCTATATCACAAAACTGAATGTTTAGGTTGTCGAATACCTAAACGTCGACACCTAAATAGCAAAAGCTGAAAATCACGGACAGCCACTTCCGCATATTTTTTCACAGGGAAAAAATTTGCTTGGTCGTTATCGGGAATTTGTTCTTTTCCCCAATGTAGAGCGATCTCAGAGTTGGTGTATTTAGTTATTGGGGTGTGGGGGACACAGCCTCCTGCTTGATTAGGGTGTGAAAGTTTGTTTTCCTGTCCGCCGGCCAAGCAAATTTTTTCCCTGCGAAAAAATTTGCGGAAGTGGCCGTTTGTGGTTTTTAGCTTTTGCTGTTTAGGTGTTGACATTTAGGCATTTGACAAGCTAAATGTTCGATTTTATAATATAGACCCACCCATTTATGTAGCCCGTCATCACAACAGAGTGAAAAGGATTTTTAGGTCTCTCCGAGATTGCACTGTCTGGGCAGAGACCACAAGCCCTGATATCACTGTTTCAATCACTACCTTAAAGAGGAATCCTGCTTCTCAGATAGCAGTTGGGTGTTAGTGAAAGGTTAGGCTTAGGGAATGGAGGGGAATTTTAGGTTTAGGGAGCAATCAGGATGGTAGGGTTAGGAGTGGGAAGAGCTCTCTTTCAAACAGCTGATTTTTGAAGAGGTGTAATGGCCTTTTCACTTTTCAACAACAAGAAAAAAAATCATAATTTTAGCAAACTGAGTAGCATTGTTCTCTGCTTTATAATCTTCTGTTGTTACCTTTGTACCTGAGTCATGGCTAAAAAGGATACTTAGACCAGATCCGCATACCAACTTACCAAGCAAATAAATTAAAAAGTAATGTGCAATAGATGTTGCAACAATTATCACGGTTGTTTTGCAAGAAATAAGAGGAAATAATTACAGATTGCAAGAATGTTCAATCTGCCTTAAAGCAACAGGACTTAGCATGCTGCACACATACATAAATCTGCATATGAAATTTCCTTGGCTACTTTAGCACCTCTTCCTTCCCATGGTAGCTAGCATCTGTTTATTTCATCCATCTTTAGTTTCTTCCCACTGCTTTGCACATTCAGTTAGAGCCCAACAACCCCAGGCTACTGGTTGCACTTTTCTTGATTTTGCTAAGTTTCTTTATTGGGTTTTCAGGAGTATGAGCCAGTAACATTCTTTATCAATTTTCCTTTCAGTACCGAATTAAATTTTGTAGTTATTTTCTTGAATTTCTTTGAGTTAGTAACCTCCTTTTTCATTAACATTGTCACCTAGTTGCTGAAGCTCTTTGGTGTTGTTTTATGACTGTGGTTCTTTGTAAGTGTGACTACAGCAAGCACATTACTCTCTGAAGCTGAGAAAATGTGCTAGTGAACCCTTAGGCAAAAGAAAAGGCAGTTTTGTGCATAATCCTTAAAGAAGTAAGGAGGAATTTAATGGAAAGTTATAGCAAGTTCCAACTTGTAGCTGATCAGAGCCTGTTCAGAAAGTCTTCTTCCTGTGACTCTTCTATTTCTGTAGTAAAGTCTGACTCATCAACCATAAGAGAACTTTTTTGTTAGATTGGCAAAATCTTTTAAACCAAATGTGCTAAGTCTGCTTAGATTAGAAGCTTGTTTTTTTTAAAGATGTTCAGGAATTCAAACTACTACCTGAAAGAGTCTCAAACTCAAAAAAACAAGTCTGCCTTTTTCATCTGTGTCCATCCATACCCTGACTTGAGGGGACTTTATGTTCTCCTCCTTGAGTATGGTGGTCTCCAGCTTTTCAACACATTGATTATGTTGAGTTAACCAAGGTGATTTTGGAATATCTATGCAGACAGACAGCCTCTGGTCTTCCCTCTCTCAGTCATTTGATAGGTGTGAGGGTGTCTTAGATGTGACTAACAACTTTTTCATGGGCCCAAGCGATTTGTGAGGGATTGTACTTCAGATGCCAGAATTCCACAGAGTTCACATTTGCCTTCTTTTTTAACTACCCAGTGTAGACCAAGACAGTGCTGGTCCAACCAGCACCAGCCCCTTTGTTGACACAGGCTGGTTCTATGGTACCTTCTGTACTGGCTACTTCACAGAGCCACTCCACTGGTCCTTGTGTCAGTCCCTGTAATGCTAGGCCAGATATCCATGGGGCAGGTATTACTGATACTGAAAAGGCCAACATCAGCATCTCTGAATTTGGATACTCTGGTGCTGAGAGGTGAACCCCAGAATTTTCCTCAACTGCTGGTTCATGCATCACAAGAGTCAGGAGTCTCTGTGTTCTCAGGTAAGTCAAGCATCCAGAGAAGGGAGTAGCTGTTCTCTTCAGTTGTGAAAGATTCTCCTGACATTCTGCATAAGATGTCAAGGAAGTCTCATGTTGAACCCCCTCCCCTACAGAGGACAATGATGAAGGTTCATTTTCTCTTCCTTTTCCCCCCCGAGAGTCTAAAATTGATTAAGGTGATGCAGATAATGAAGGAGAGTGACAGATGTCCTTCTCAAAAGCTCTCTTCTGTATAGAAAAGACTTGCTGACTGCCAGTCCCATCAGACTTTTTCCTCAGTGGTTTTTCCTTTAGTTGCTATCATAGGTAATGCTGTTATGCCATCCTGGGGGAGTCCAGTTACATAGCCCCTTATCACAAGAGAGTGAACAGGATTTTTAGGTCTCTTCTAGATTGCACTGTTTGGGCAGGGACCACAAGGTATGATGTCACTGGTTCAATCACTGTCTTAAAGAGGATTCCTGCTGCTCAAGTTCCATTTTCTGTGTCCCGTAACAAGGAACCCATGGCCTTGGATAGAATGACGCACTAAACCTTCATGTTCTCCACTTTGGGCACTTAATTCTCACATATCAACCACGCAGCTGGCATCATGGTTAAGATCTTCGCATCTCATCTACAAGGTTCAAGGTTTGATTTTGACCTCTGACCTATGCCTGTGTAGATTTTATAAGTTCTCTCTGTGTCTCAGAATTACCCAAGAAGGGAGTTGTGGGTAGCAGCACAGACTGTAGATGGTGCCTATTGCAGGAATAGTTGTATAGACCAACTGCTTTGAGCTTGAACTGTGGTGCACATTATCCTCAAGATAGGACACCATGGATCACATACTGTATGTTGTATCAGGGCTAGCCACTCGAGGGTGTAAAAACTGGCTCTAGGTGATTTGCTCACGTTGATTAATGTCACCAAAAATGGGCAAAGGTATTTGCCAGTAATAAGTGGTTTAAGGACCCAACCAAAGCTAGGGACCCATGCTAATGATGTGAGGGGTATATGTGCCCCTATTGGCAAGTGCGTGCCTGCCATAAATCCCAGCAGCCCTGGATCAATAAGCTACGAGGTGACCAGTGTTTGGGGGCTCATCTTGCTTTAGCGTGTTGAGCAAAAGCTGTATGTAAAACCAGTGAACCTGCCAAACATGAATTATGGATTGCTACACTCAATAAACGATCACTGACAGAACTCAGCTCAAAAGTGGATGATATGATGGTAAGGAGGAGGCTAGATATCTTCTGTGTCCAGGAGATAAGAAGGAAAGGGCAGTGCAGCAAAGCTGCTCAGCTTGGGGTCCAGAGTCTAATACTCAGGAAGAGACAAACTAGAAATGGTGTGGGAATTGCAGTCAGGGAGAGGCTTCAGAAGACAGTGAGGGATATTATCAGAATTAGTGACAGTCATGGCAATCAGACTCCAGTGTAAGGATTGAGCAGTATTCATAACCTCAGCCTGTGCCCCACAGCAGGGTTGTGACAGTGAGGAAAAGAGTGCATTTAGGCAGCAGTTGCAGGTCTCACTAGATAAAACAGGGCAACATGAATTGGTGTTGATAATGGAGGGCATGAATACACATATTGGAACAGACAAAACAGGATACAAGGGCTGCCTGCGTTCACATGGGTGAGGCAAGAGAAATAAAGAAGAAAAGGTCATTCTAGACTTTTGTCTGGTAAATGGCTTGATTGTGGCTAACATATGGTTCAATAAGAGAGACAGTCACAATATCACATATAAGACTTGCCAACATGCAACTCAGGAAGATTTCATCCTGGTAAGGAAAACACACTGGGGTACAATCAGCCATTACAAAATCATCCCCAGTGAAACAATCAGCCCATAGCATAAACCACTGGTTGCTACAATCAGCTGCAAGCAGTGGTTAGAGAAGGCTCTAAGGTCAAGAGAGACTAGGTTGATAACCTCAAATTTGACTGGAGGGAATGCACAAGAATTTAAGGAAATACTCAGGGCTCTAGCACCTGAGGAAGAAGAGGAAATAGGTGGAGTTGAAGAAGAATGGAAGTACCTCAATACATCATGTGTGAGGACTATAGAACAGATATGTGACCAACAAAGGTATGGAAATATAATACATATGGAAATTGTGATGAAATGCAGAAGTCTGGGAAGTCAGCAAAAGAAAGAAGGTGTGCAGGAGAACTGAAAGATATAAAAAACAAACCAGACTAAGAAGGAATTCTGACTGACTAATAAAGAGGCAAAGACAGCAGTTGCAATAGCAGCTTCTGGAAAGTGACTTTGAAGATGCCACAGGTTGCAAGGCAAAGACTAAAAAACAAAGAAGACAATCAGCAGACGTAAAGAATGCCAGCAGCAATCTGCTCTCTAGTCCGTGGAACATCTAAGATAGTTGGAAGGAGTACCTCCAGCAGCTTCTGAATGAAGAAAACCCACAAAGTTGTACTAGTACTACCTGAGACACATGAAGGCAGAACAGAAGCCCATCCTAGAGAAGTAAGAACAGCAGCAAGGAAAACGAAGTCATGGAAAGTAGCAAGCTCAGATGAGGGCAAAGCAGATATGAGATGTTGGGTGAGTTGGGGAGAAATGACTTCACAAGGTACTCATAGCAGTATGGACGAGAAACGTGCAGCCCAGAAGACTGGAGAATAAGCATTCTAGTGTCAGTGTATAAGAACAAAGGGGAAATTCACAACTGTTGTCAGTATAGAGGTATCAAACTCCTGTCACACTGCATGAAAGTACTGGCGACAGTGGTTGATAAAGAAATATGCAAAGTTGTAGAAAGTAAGATAGGAGATAAGCAGACTGGATTCAGATCAGGATGCAGCACAGCTGATCCAATGTGTGCAGTGAAGCAGATAGTTAAGAAGAAACTAGAGATGAGGAAAGAATCCAACCGGGCATTCCTAGACTTGGGGAAAACATATGACAAGATCCCAAGAAAGCTGCTTTGGTCAGTCCTGTGATGGTTCAAAGTCCTAGAAACATTACTAGAATTAGTACAGGCTATGTATGACTGCATGACTGTATGGCTTTTATCCTGTCACAAATGTGCTTTTGAAATGTATTTGCAACAATGACCTGTACTATGTAATATCTCTCTGTATGTATAATATTTCCTCTGTATGTGTAGTGCTTTTATGGTGCTCTGTAATAGTTCTCTGTGTGTATGTGTAGAGCTTTTCTCCCTGAAACCTCCGCTGAAAATGGACATGTATCTAGTCAGACTATCCCACTCAACAAATGTAAAATAAATAAATAAATAAAATGTACAAGGACCCAATGGCACAAGCATAAACAGTGTTCAGACTGACAGAGTGGTTCCCAGTGGGAGTGAAAGTGCATCAGGCTTCAGCTCTGAGCCTACTTCTGTCCATACTGGGGAAGGACTACATTAGTTATCAGACTGGTCGGGGCAGATCAACAAAGTTATTGTATGCAGATGATGTGGCATTACAAGCAGGCCACAAACAAGATCTTCATCAAAGGGTAGGGGAATGGAATGCAAAACTGAAGGCACACAGGATGAAACTAAATACAAATAAGGCAGTTGTAATGGCAGAAAATTAGGGAAAACAGGAGAAGCTGAAATTTGAGATAGAAGCAAAAGTAGTGGAACAGGTTAATGACTTTAAGTATCTGGGAGTAGTGGTTGAGGAGAAGATACATCTGAATGAGGGGGTGAAAGCTAGAATCCTAGGGTCTGCAGGCAAATGCCTAAGAATGTTAGGTGATGCATGTGACAGAGGAATGCCAAAGAAACTGAAAAGTAAGGATATTAAACAGTGGTGTGACCAGTACTGATGCACAGGACAGAAACATGGGCAGTGAAGGCATAGCAGCTGAGGAAGCTAGATGGTGAAGGACTGCCTGAGATGGGTGGTAGGAAGCACATTGTGGGACAAAGAAATGAGGACATCAGAACAGAAACCAAACTTGTTCCAGACTGCAGAGATCAAAGCGGACAGATTACAGTGGTTCGAGCACATAGGTTCATAGGTTCATAGGTAGGTACTAGGCTATCGGACCAAGAGCCTAAGTAAGCCTAGCCAACAAGGTTCCCTGGCTTACACCACCCAAGAAAGTTATTTTCCTGTGCCACTGTTGAGCAGAGCCACAGAAGTGATCCCCGGGGTGTATTTCCTATTTCCCATCCACTCATCAAGATTTTTCTTGAAGAGTGCTAATGAGGAACTTTGCTTGACATAGATGGGTAGCTTGTTCCAGAGTATGGGAAGTCTCTGGGACAGGAATCCATCCCTCCAGCATGTCCTGTTTATTGTGGTGACAAGGTTTAGGTCCCTAGAGTGTGTAGCTTGGAGGGTTTGGATCCAACAGCTCTGGGTTTGACATAGCTTTATATGTTAGGCAGAGATCACCTCAGAGTAGGCGATATGCTATGGAATAAAGCTGGAGTTTTTGAGACAGTCAGTGTATGACATCTGTTTGAGGCCAGTAATCCTCTTTGTGAGGTACTTCTGTGGCCTTTCTACCTGTTGCAGAGGTTGTCTTGTGAGGTACATTCCAAAATGGGTGTTGTACTCTATAATGGGTCTAATAAGTGTCGAGTAGAGGGGAACAATGACCTTTTTTTCCTGGATGAGAACCCTTTTTTGATTAGGTGTGCCACATAGAAGGACTTCCTGATTACTGTGGCAATGTGATTATTAAAGGAGAGACTACTGTCCACCTGGGTCCCAAGGTCTCTTATCATACATTCGATGTTAAGTAGACTGCTGCCTATGTGGTAGTTCATGGGTGCAGAGTATTTACCAAAGGGGATGACAATGCACTTTTTGGCATTGAGCTTGAGGCCATGGCTCTGACACCAGGCATCTGTCTCAGTGAGGCCCTTCTGTAGGATGTCCATATCATTTGGGGACTTGACTATGGCTCCAAGTTTGCAGTCATCTGCGAACTTCATTAGCCTGAGGCCTTCTGTGTTAGCTTGTACTTCAGAGAAGTAGATACTAAACAGGAGAGGTCCCAGGACTGAACCCTGTGGTACTCCACTTGTCACTGGTTTGAAGTCAGATTTGGAGTCTGCAACTTTTACAGTGTGGGTTCTGTCAGTGAGCCAGTTGGCAACCCATCTTGTGATGTAGGGATTTATACCTAGTTTAGTGAGTTTAGCTATAATTCCAGAATGGGGGATGGTGTCGAAAGCCTTGGTGAGGTCAAGATAGGCTGTGTGAACCACCTTACCCTCATCTACGGCTTTGGTGACTGCCTCAAAGAAGTCAATCAGGCTCAGGAAGCATGATATGCCTTTCACAAACCCAAACTGGGTGGGGTTCAGAGTTTGGAGGTTACCAATGTCTTTGTTTATGAATTCCATGATGATACGTTCCATGGCCTTGCAGACCAGGCTCGTAAGGGTAATAGGGTGATGGTTCCCAGGATCAGTGGTGGCTCCCCCTTTGTGAAGTGAGATAACTGGTGCTGTGTGCCATTCAGTGGGCACAAAGCCTGATGTGAGGCTATGATTGAACATGGTGCTCAGGTGGGGAGCCAGTTTGTTCTGAAGTTCTTGTAAGACGCAGCCTGGGATACCATGATGCTGTGTTTTTGGCTTTAGAGAGTGCAGCTTTTACCTGCATAGGTTTGATTACAGGGACTCTGCATTCTTTCTGTATAGATATGGGCCCTTTAGGGGGTGAAAGGGAGGTAAAGTTAGCACTGAACCTATCTGCCAGGATGTTGGCAATATCAGTAAGTTCTGTAATTTTCGTGCCGTTGTGCTGTAACGCAGAGCAGATTTGGGTGTTGCCACTGAGAGTCTTGACATAGCTATAGAATGCTTTTTGGTTGTCCTTAGAATCAGTGGTGATTTTGTTTTTGTAGCTACCTTTGGAGGATCTTATAAGGGATCTCAGCTGCTTACTGAGGCTGACCAGGGAGCTTCTCCACTCATGGGATTTTACTCTCTTTTGCAACAGTTTTTTCCTTCTGTTGTACAGTTTGTTTATGGCAGGGGACAACCAGATTGGCTTCCTTTTTTTGGAGGATAGCATCTTGGTTCTGTTTGGGATAACACAATCCATGCACCCATGTAAGTGCTTATAGAGTGCATTTGTGTAGGATTCAGCAGTCGTAACAGTACTGTCCATCTGCATGGGTGACATGAAGTTTGCCACTTCTGTCTTAAGAAGCATGAAGTTGGCTTTGGAGAAATTTTTTACCATGGTTTCCTTAATGGGGGCGGGATGTGGATATCTAGGGTGATTACCTTATGGTCGGATCGGACCAATGAGGAGTTGACTTCAGGTGTGGAACACCAGTCACTCATGTTGGTAATGACTAGGTCTAGGATATTTTTGCCCCTGGTGGGGGTGTGGATAAGGTGATTCAGGGCATTGGAATTTATGAATTCCAGAAAGCGTTGAGCAAAGGAGTTGATACATGAGTAGTTTACCCAGTTAATGGTGGGGTAGTTGAAATTGCAAATTATTAAGGTGTTTGGTTGAACCCTAATGTTTTCCAGTATATCAAGAAAAGAGGAGTGGGAATTCTGGGGCATGGTGGGGGATCTGTAGCAAACTACAATTTGGATTGCAGTTTTGCCCAGAGTTAGTTGCACTTGGATAACCTCAGATGCATTATGCTGAGCAACTTGCCTGGAGGTGTGAATATCCTCAATGAATATGGACACACCTCCGCCTTTGGTGTTCTGGTCCAGGTTACATGGCCGAAAAGTGTGGTATAAGTTACAGCCTGGTAGAGCAGGGTTGTTCTCTGGAGCCATCAACCAGGTCTCAGTCACTGCACAGATATCGATGTCCTCCATTTTAAGGTGTGCCTCGAGTGAGTTAATTTTGAGATTTAGACTTCTAGCATTGAGTAGCATTACCCTCAGTTTTTGCTTGCCTGTTCCTGTTATGGTGGTGAATTTGTCATTTGAACCTTGCCTAAAAAAGGCACTACAGGGGCAGCAAGAGCCTTAGCCAGTATCCGGAATCCCAGGGGAGACAGGTACAGGCCATCTCTGGAAAAGCATCGTGGTCTGTCGACCATGTTGTCCCAGGCAGATACTGGATCCCCTTAGAATGACACCAGAAGCTTAGCCAATTGTTGAAGTCAATCATTTTGTCCTTGTACTGCGGTATCATTCTGGGCGATGGCAGAATGCTACTCAGGGCTAGGGTCATACCTGGCTGAACTACAAGATCGGAGAGCTCTTCCATCTCTCTTTTCATGTAGTCCAGGGAGGTACATCTCAGGTCATTCACACCAACATGGACAATGACAGAGTCATATTTGTACTTATTGTGGAGTGACCTGACTGTGTGGGTTATGTGGCGGATCCTGGCACCCAACAGGCAGCTGACAGTAACCTTCTCCTTGCTTAGACTGGTGAGTGGGACATCAGTATGCCTGACTATAGAATCACCTATGACTAGTGTGTTGGGTACGTTGTTTTGCCTTATGGGCTGTGGTTGAGTGGCACACTGAGTCTGTGGGCTATGTGTCATTTGGGTTGTGTTGGGGGGTGGAGTTTGCTTGCGTTTCTGCTTTGGAGGTCTCTGTTGCTTGAACAGATTATTATTGAGAGCCTCCGCAGATATTTTTGTGTTTCTATATGTGGATTTTGGTGGTGTAGATTTAGTGGGACTATGTGATGATTGTGGTATGGTGCAAGTGTTTACCTTCTCCTCTTGATTGTCAAGTTCAGTCTTGGTTGGAGAGAGCTTTACCTCCAGTTTGGCTAGATAAGTGCATCTCTCACAGGCTGTAGTGTTGGATGGTAGGAGGAGAGGGTTGTCTGTGTACATGAGGCAATTGCTACATTGCCCCAAGATGCCCAGATTCACCAGATAGACAGGAGAGAACACTGGGAGCTGACTCTTGGACATGCCTGAATAAAAAACTATTTTCCTTTAGATAAGTGAGGAAAGTGAGTACAAGAGCTGTTTTTCTCTAAGCAAGTGAGGAAACTAAGTACAAAAACTGTTTTCCTCTAGGTAATGAGGATAGTTTGAGTGCTGTAGTAATTTGTAGCTTATTTAGTGCTTACAACAAGTTCTGAACAAGTGTTGAGCACAAATAAGCAAATTCAAGTGCTAAAACTAAGAATCTGTATCTGGACTAGACTAGTTACAGAAAAGAAACAAGTGCAAATGCAGGCTTTTAAATCAGAAAGTTGAAAGAGATGGAAAAATTCAGGACAATAACTACAAATTCTGGGCCAGAACCACTCCTTATGTGGTAGATATGTTACCGAGTGCTTACCACTCTCATTAATAAGCTAGCAGGCTTCTTCCAACACAGAAAGGCTTGGGGGCTCAGGAGCTTACAAAGAGTCCTGGATACAACAAACCTGTATCTGGACTAGACTGGTTACAGGAAAGGGGAGAAACAAGTGCAAATGTGGGCTTTTAAATCAGAAAGTTGAGAGAGATTGAAAAACTGCCCAAAGCCCAAACAGCCAATAACTACAATTTCTGGGCCAGAACCACTCCTTATGTGGTAGATAGGTTACCTAATGCTTACCACTCTCACTGATAAGCTAGAAGGCTTCCCTCCAACACAGAAAGGCTTGTGGGGCTCAGGAGCTTACAAACAGTCCTGGATACAGCAAATCTGTATCTGGACTAGACTAGTTACAGGAAAGGGGGGGGGAACAAGTGCAAATGCAGGCTTTTAAATCAGGAAGTTGAGCGAGAGATGGAAAAACTACCCAAATGGCCAATTACTACAATTTCTGATCCAGAAACCACTCCTTATGTGGTAGATAGGTTACCTAGTGCTTACCACTCCCATTGATAAGCTAGCAGGCTTCCCTCCAACACAGAAAGGTTTGGGGGGCTCAGAAGCTTACAAACAGTCCTGGATACAGCAAGTCTGTATCCGGACTAGACTAGTTACAGGAAAGGTGGGAAACAAGTGCAAATGCAAGCTTTTAAACCAGAAGTTGAAAGAGATGGAAAAACTGCCCAAACAGCCAATAAACTACAAGTTCTGTGTCAGAAACCACTCGTCTTGTGGTAGACAGGCTACCTAGTGCTTACCACTCCCACTGATAAACTAGAAGGCTTCCCTCCAACACAGAAAGGCTTGGGGGCTCAGAAGCTTACATACAGTCCTGGATACAGCAAATCTGTATCTGGAATACACTAGTTACAGGAAAGGTAGGAAACAGGCTTAGAGTTTTTTTTGTTTTTTTTGTTTTTTTTAAAGAAAAGCAGCTAAAACAGCACTAAAAACAATTCAAGTGCAGTGCAAGCTAGCACACTTCAGTGTGTAGCAGGATTAAAGCAAATACAGTTTAAATAGATGCAATTTATTCAAAATATATTCTGAACTGAATTCATTTATTGTTTTATTCAACTCTGAATAGTTAAAAAGTGCCAAAAATATACTTATCAGCTGAGAAGCAGACTCAGTCAGAACACAGGGAGATTCTAGCAAAGTTTTTTTTTTTTTTTTTTTTTTTTAGTAAAGTGGAAAGGGAGAAAGGAGGAGCAGAAGATAATTCAAGCTTAACAAACTAAGTGGGTTGGCCTTCTCAAATGTTCTCTCTGTAATAGGTAAAATGAGCTAATGACACTAGACTGGGGGAGTCTTCCAGATGAAATTTACAGTAGGGACGGGCAATTGCAAAGTCACCAAGTATAAGAACAAGATACCAACAGGGAGGCTGGGTGTAAATACAGCACCAATATAAATAATAAGCAAATGTATAAATACAGCACAGTGGAAATTAAGTTGCAAAAAAGTGTACTTATCAGTTTGGAACAGATTCCAACCCTGCACACAGCCAGGAGATCTATCAGCTTTTCACCAATTCATAGAAATGCAGTCTGTACTGGAATTACAACAGAGAAAATACACTTCAGGCAATGACTAACAGGTAGGATGTGGACTGGCTCAACAAGCCCCTACCTAAAACTAGCTTCTGAGCTATCCTGAAAAAAAAACACAGTGGAGACAACAAAGGACAGAAACAATACAGCAGCTATATAAATAATAAGCAAATGTATAAATACAGCACAGTGCAAATTGAGTTGCAAAAAGTGTACTTATCAGTTTGGAATAGATTCCAACTCTGCTCACAGCCAGGATATCTATCAGCTTTGTATTAATTCACAGAAATGCAGTCTGTACTGGAATTGCAACAGAGAAGAAGATTTGGGTCTGACGGGAAGAGGGCAAGAAGAAAACAAGGGTATCCAGCAAAGAGATGGCTGGATTGTGTGAGAGAAAACCTGCAACAGCCAGGCATTACTGTCAAAGAAGGTAGAAGAGTGTCATTGAATTGAAAGAGATAACAACAGTTGACATGATACTTCAGCTCCATAGGTTCATAGGTGTGTACTAGGCTAATGGCCCTGGAGCCTTTACAAACCTAGCCCATATGATTACCCTGGCATCGTGCCATCCGACCTTAGTTCCCAGTGCCTCTGTCAAGTAGAGCCACTGGAGTGATTCCTGGGGTGGATTTTCTATTTCCTATCCACTCATCAAGATTTCTCTTGAACAGGACCAGTGAGGTGCTCTGTTTGACATGTATGGGGAGTCTGTTCCATAGCATGGGAAGTCTCTGGGTTATGAACCTGTCCCTCCAGCTTGTTCTGTTGATTGTGGTAATGAGGTTGAGGTCTCTGGAGCGTGTGGTGTGGAGGGATTGGGATTTCTTTAGATGTAACATTTCTAACAGAGCTGGGTCAGACATGGCTTTGTAAGTCAAGCAGAGATCATGTCTAGGTAGGTGACATGAGACAGAGAATAGTTGGAGTTTTTTGAGTTTGTCCATATAGGGCAAGTGTTTAAGGCCTAGACTCCTCTTTGTGAGGTACTTTTGCGGCCTCTCTAGTTGTTGCAGGTGTCTAGTGAGGTACATGCCAAATGGGGCATTGTACTCTATGATTGGCCTAATGAGGGAAGAGTAGAAGGGGCTTAATGATGATGATGATGATGGATATGCTTTGCTTTGAGGGAATATTGGGTGATATGCTGCAATCATATTGCTAAAGGCTGACTTGACAAATCTGCTAAAGAGAAGTTTATTAGTCAAGCTTCCACCTCTTCTCGGTTAATCATTTGATGGTTTTGGTGATTTTTAATGCAGCTGAAGGAGGTGCCAGGACTGAAATGTCTGGAACTGTCATGCATGGGTATTTTGGCTGCATCACATGATCTTTGTGTAAGACACTGGAGCGACATTTATGGATAAACTGCTTAAGGGACCTTCAATGGTTGGGTATGAAATTGACAAACATCTTAAAGCCATGAAGGAGAAAGGGCAGTCCTTTCAGCTGCAGAGGTAACCTTTCATCCCACAGCATTCATTTATAAAACTTAGAGAAATCAGTAAATGCATTATTTTCACCGCTGCTTGAGATGTTCACAGTCATATGATTTGGGAGCAAGGCAATCATTATCTCCTGGATCCAGGTAGTAATTCTGATCTGAAAGCCATGATTCCCAGCATCCCCAAGATGCTGAGAATCTTAAAATGGAGTTTTCACCATTCTTGACTCAGTGTCTGACCATATTCCTGTGGAGATAGAGAGAGACACAGAGAGAGAGAGAGAGAGAGATTCTATCTGTATCTCTTCCACTGTTGCAATATCTCAAAGGAGAAGTAGATAAGGGATATCAAGAATAGCCATTTCCATTCATGCACCTTAAACCCTCATTCACCATCCTAGCCCTTCACAGAGATACCTTCTCAGTAAAAAGACACAGTGAGGCTGGAAGCCCATCACTTCCTTCTAAAATTATTTACTTATGAAGTTCTATCAGATCAGCAAGGGCAAGTTTTTTTTATTCCAGATTCCTTTTGATGGTCAGGAAGACTCACAGTCTCAGGCCCATTCTGGATCTAGACTGCCTCTAAACTACTTTGTGCTTTCACATGGTCACACTGCAGTCCATCTTCCCATGTCTATCATAAGGAAACTAGATCTGCTCTTCTGACATACAGGATGTGTATCTACACATAAAGATCATAAGGACACCCAGTAGGTTCTTCGATTTCAGAAGTGATTCCAGTAACTTCCAGTCCCAGTCTCTGACACTCTATCTCACCTTGACTTCCCAGGTGTTCATCAAATGCATGGCAGTGGTGGATGACTACCTTTACCTTCAGATTATCAGGGTTTCTTTGTCTGGATGACTGGCTTCTGATGTTAACCATCAGAGGAAAAATATCTAGCACAAAGAGCTTCTTGCTTTATTTTCCAGGTTGGGAGTAAAGGTCAATCTCAGAAAGTCCCAATTTATCTAACACAGAGCATTCTTTTTATAGGGCCTATGATCAATACCAGGATGGGACATCATTATTGTCCTAGGGACAAAATGCAGAGCATACTGAAGTTGATCTCTTTCCTTGTGTCACAGACACAAGTTTAGGTCATTGCTTGCCTCCATGCCCTGAATGTATGACAGCCACAGTATGCATTTTACTTTGCCATACTATGCCAATCACAGCACTTGGCTCCACTGGATAGGATAATCAAGGTGTCTGTGGCATGTCACTAAAGTCTTCTGTGATGGCTGCAAATGGACAGCCTTCTTTAGGCCAGCTCCTTTGTTCTTCACTTAGTTTTAGCCATGGTCACAATGTAGACCTTTGCCCTAGGGTTGAAGGGGCACTTCAATGGTCACATGGTCCAGAGTACTTAGTCAATGCAGGAATTTTCATTATATGCCAGTTTTCTGAAAATGAGACATTACAGTATATCCTTCCTTTTCGAGACCTAGCCATTCACACAGATAAGACCGTGGTAATCTAAGATATTAACAAGCAGAGAGTGACCAGATCCTGCCACCTCTTTCCAGAGGTAATCTGAGTGTGGAAGTTGGCAGTTTCTATTCATCATTTTTTGATTGTCAGCCACATTCCAAGCACAGCACTTTCATTGCTAAGGAGGTCTTCCCAAAATGGGGTACACTAGTCGGTGTCCTTTTTACCTCCTCAACCAATGCCAAATGTCAGAACTTCTTTATACAGGTCTCTTCTCTCAGCAGTCAGAACAGGGATACACTGGTACAGAACTGACATCAAAGCTTCCTTTATGCTTTATCTCCATTAAATCTGATGATGAGGTTTATCTAGGTGACCAGACTTCACAAACCACTATGATTCGTACAGACCCATTGTGGTGCAGGCAAGATTGGCTTTCACTGCTATGGAGGTTTCAACTGTCCCTTCCTCCAATGTTACACTGAAGAAGGGTCATCTATCTCTTTCCTCTGGAAAGGTATATCCGAACCCATGGAATCTGAAATTGATAACTTGGCTACTCTACTTCACTGACTGCCAGGATTCAGCGTTTACATATAGGGTGGATAATATTCTATCATCTTTTCAAAAACCCTTCACCCAGATGGCATACAGAAATAAGTTGCTTTGGGTCACAAAATACCACGTGGATCCCTTCTTGGCCCTGTTCCTGTGTTTTGTCAGTACTTGTCAGAACACTGTGATTGGGTTTCAAGTTATTACCCAAGCAAAGTTCATTTGGTGGCGACCTCTAATTTTCACACTGACCAGTGTTTATCATCTGTGGCATCCCTTCATTAGTGTAAAGCTTTCCTCAAGTGTGTCTTCCTTCTGTGTCCTCCCATTACAGTAACTTTCCCTCCCTCACATTTGTATTTTGTGCTACAGAAGCTCACTGCTCCACCATCTGAATCAGCTGCATCTGCTGAAATGAAGTTCCTGCCAAGGAATCCCCTACTCGTGGTTATGGTAACTTCAGCTATAAGGATGTCAGGGAATCAGGCCTAGTTGATTCATCCTCCATACCAAGGATTTCATATACAAAAAGGTTTCTGTGAGGACCAGTCCTTCATTCTTGCCATATAGTTCAGTAATATAGCATTTGTGTGCAGATAAAAAGGTTCCCTACTTCACATCTAGGTGCCTGCTAGGTAGTTCCTTGCAAGACAATCTGTGCTTTTCCTTTCAAGCTGCAGCAAGCCTTCTTCTCTGTGATCAACTTTTCCTCAAAAAGTAAACCTCCTCTGTAAATACTCATTCAAAGACCTAGTTTTATGCCCTAATTCAGAGATAATACATCATCCAGTGCCTTCCCCTCATTTAGAATAAGCTTCCACTACATAATAAACATTGCAAAATCCTAGCAACAGTCAAACTTCAATTAGATGAATGAATGGAACCCTGTAAATTCATTCTAGGAGTCAATAGTTGCAAATTTCTAACGTATACCAAACTAAACTTAACTACATCTCAATCCTTCCCAGTTCTCTGCTCTCCTTTAGTTAATTTTCTCTCAAGTTTCTCCCTGTTTTGTTCCTGCTAACATAATCCAAGATGAACATATTTTGTCTACATCACCCAAATTGACTGTTCTTCCTACCATCATCTTCTGATCTATTAGCTTCATCTTCAGTGGTTCTCCTTCTGTGGAATTGTCTAAGTCTACAATGGTTGACATACCTCTGGCTTAGAATAAATTGGTAGACATCTGACTGAGTTGATACATCTTCTAGTACTTGGCAGAGAATACTTCAACAAAGAAGAAAATTTACTGCATTATGTGGATGCTGATATACAGCTCAGATATTATCTGGACAAGGCCAAAGTCTTCAGAAAGGATGCCTGAATATTTTTTTCTTTAAAGCTAGATTAGATGAAAAATAAACTTTAGCCCATTGGTTTTCTTATTATATTTATCTGTCACAATAATGGGGGGAGAAGAAGGACTTGCCTACTTTTGCTGAGGCTCATGCTTTTACAGCTGTTGCAACTTCCATGGCTTTTTTTTCTGAGCTGCTTCACTAAATGACATTTGTACAGCTGCCACATGGTCTTTAATGAACATCTAAGAAGAACATTACAGGCAATACTTTGCTTCTGATCTTGGTCTACCTTTGAAGCTGCAGTTGTAAGAGTTATGTTCCAGTAGACCAGCCTTGAGAAAGGAAAGGTAAGGGTTCTGTCCTGACTGTTTAAGGAACACCAAACCTCCTTTGTAGATATATAAATGTTACATACTTACAATAACATTAGAGCTGCCTGAAAGGTTTAGTCTTCCTTAACCATTCTAACTTCCTTCCGTCTGTCACCCTATCTCTGTAGAGGAAGGCATTTTGGTTGTGAAAGTTTGTGTATATGGCAGCAAGCCTTACAAAAGCTGCACTGCCCCAGACAAAGCCTACAATGAGAGAAGAAGAGGAACCAACCCTAGAAGAAGTAAGAATAGCACTAAGGAAAATTAAGTCAGGGAAAGCAGCAGGCTCAGATGAGGTCACAGCAGATATGACAAAACTGCTGCATGAGATAGGAGAGAAATGGCTCCAGAGAGTACTCATAGCAGTATGGAGTGAAAGATTTATCCCAGATGACTGGAGAATTAGCATACTCATGCCACTGTACAAGAACAAAGGGGACATCCACAACTGTAGGCAGTACAGAGGTATCAAACCCCTGTCACACTGCATGAAAATTCTGGAGATGGTGACTGATAAACAAATGCGCAGAGCAGAAGAAAGTAAGATGGAAGACAAGCAGTTAGGATCAGATCAGGATGCGGCACAACTGACCCAGTGTTTGCAGTGAGACAGATAGTTGAGAAGAAGCTAGAGATGAGGAAAGAGTCCAGCCAGACATTCATAGACTTGGAGAAAGCATTTGACAAGGTCCCAAGAAAGCTGATTTGGGCAGTACTGTGTTGGTTCAAAGTCCCAGAAACCTTGGTAGAATTAGTGCAGGCTATGTACCAGGACCCAAGTACCCAAGTGACTCAAGTATGAACAGTGTTCAGTTTCACAGAGGGGTTCCAGTGGGAGTGGGTGTGCACCAGGGTTCAGATCTGAGTCCACTTCTGTTCATACTGGGAATGGACTACATTAGCAAACAGGTTAGTGGGGACAGATCAACAAAGTTGCTGTATGCAGACGATGTGGTATTACAAGCAGACTCTGAGCAAGAACTTCAGCCAAGGATAGCAGAATGGAATGCATAACTGTAAGCTCATAGGTTGAAACTGAGTACAGATAAGACAATGGTAATGGCAGTAAATAGGGGGAAATCAGAAGAAGCTAAGAATTGAGATAGAAAGGAAGCTAATGGAACAGGTAACTAGCTTCAACTATCTGGGAGGGGTGGTTGAGGAGAAGGGAAGTCTGAATAAAGAGGTCAAAGTTAGTATCAGAGGGGCTGCAGCCAACTGGCATAGAGTGTCAGGTCTAGTGTATGACAAAAGAATGCCAAAGAAACTGAAAAGTCAGGTGCACAAAACAGAGGTGCGGGCAGTACTACTGTATGGTGCAGAAACCTGAGCAGTAAAGGCAGAGCAGATGAGGAAGCTAGAAGTGATGGAAACGTTCCTGAGAAGGGTGATATGATGTGCACTGTGGGACAGATGAAGAAAAGAGGACATAAGAGCAGAACCCAGCTAGAGTTGCAGAAAAGATAAAAGAGAACAGATTACAGTCATTCAGGCACATATGCAGAAAAGCAGAAGACAATCTGATAAAGAAGATTTGGGACAGACAGGAAGAAGGTGGGAAGAAATGAAGAATTCCAGCAAAGAAATTGATGGATTGTGTGAGAGAAGATTTGTGACAGTAAGTGTCAAAGAAGGCAGGAGTGGCATTGAATCGATAGAGATGGCAGCAGTTAACACAACACACCAACCCCATGTTGAAAATCAAAAAAAGCGGGTCGATGATGATGATGATTATGAGTCAGACATTTGAACTGAAGGAGACAGGCAGATTCTAGGCACCCTGGGAAGTGGGAGGTGTGAAAGCAGCCTGGGTGTGGAAAATGACAGTTGTGGTGCCCTTGCATAATGTGGACCCTGTATTGACCCTTGGAATTACAAGCCTATTAGTCTTACTGGTCTTTGTAAAAGGCAGATCATGCCTGTTAAACCTGGTTTTGTTCTTTGAAAGTATCACTGAGGTCATGGATAAGGGGTGCAATGCATTCTGCTTATCTATACCTTACCAAAGCCTTTGACTCTAGACATCCCATTCCAGGATTTTTGAGAAATTCTTCCAGCTCACCATTAACACATGCATAGTTTTTTTGGATTAATAATTGGTGTCTGACAGAACCCATATTGTTGATGCCAGGTATTTGCACTAGACAAAAAAATATGTCACTAATCGTACCCCACAGGGCTCTGACATGGCCTAACTCTCCTTGGTAAAGATTTCCAACTGATGTCAAGGAACTATGGCTAACCATATTTATTGATGATTGTAAACTGAGAGTGGCTATCAAATCCTGTTCTGATGCTAAGATTCTTCAGCAAGGACAGGATCATAGAAATGCTTGGTGCATTAATCATGGGTTTATCCACAACACCAGAAAATGCAGCACCGTTTCCTTTAGTAAACCTTGCATTACTTCTGCTTACCATATAGATAACATTCCACTTAAATTTGACACAGTCACCAGGGGCTTGGGTATGCATGTTGATACTCACCTTTGACCACATCTCTGTGGTGGTTAGAAAATCCTTCTACCTCTTACAGCTTATCCTTCATGGCATCTCCCTAAGTTACAGAGAAGTTATAGTTGTGCTTTATTCAATACATATTAGGCCCATCGATTAATATAATGTACCCGTCAACATATACCTCACTAATCACCTAAACCAGTTTGAGAGATCTCAGTGTTTCTTCACCAAAAAGATCTTATGTCTCATTACCCTAGGCTACTCTGATAAACTGAAAGCACTGTGCCTCTACTCAGTGTCATTTAGACACCTGAGGAGTGATCACTGCTTAGTCATTCATGCTACGACTGACTCAGCACTTTTTGAACTGCTTCATCTAAACAGAATCAGTGGTAAAGCAAGCAGCTGCTCTAGAGAACTCAACCTGTAGTACTACATGAGTACCACCAGGTGGCATGACAGATACCTAACCCAATATTTGGAATAGGTTACCCTTACCTATCAAACATAATACTTCCCGAATAACCTTTAAAACCACTCTGGATGACTAGCTAGGCAATCACAAATTTTTACCAGGTACATGTGAGAAAGTCTACTTAGTAGGGGACACTGCTAGTCACCCACCAGTACTGGGTGGTGTGGATGATCTCCTTCAGGCATAAGGTTATTAAGAACCTATAAAACTATGGAAGTTTATGTGATGAGTTGTATGCAACAGATGTATTAAGTCTTGTCAAATTAAGGAAATCTGATCCCTCCAAGCAGATGTAACATTATGGTGCGTACAGACTTTTATTTATATAATAAATATACTTACCTTACGATAATATGTTTCATGTAGCTGTAGCTAAGATATGAGTATGATGATACATTGAAACCTTTATTTTGTCTCCTCAGTGTCCACTGTAGCAGCACAGCTACATAATCGATGTAGAACTGGCTGCTAAGCATGTTACAAAGCTGTGTAACTGTTACATACATCTCTTCAGGTAATGCTGAAACACAGATGTTTTCTGTGTGAGTTCAAAGTGCATTGGAAGACTTTGGGTAATGATAGCATTTTGTACAGCAAGGTACAGTCACTGAGGCATGGAAGGAATGAGCCATGACTACATGAATTTGATATCTGACAGGTAGTTAACCCTTACCTGTAGAAACTGTGTATGTGAATCAAGTTCTTTATTGGGAAGAGAATGATTTAGCATGTGCCTTGATGTAAGTATCATGATAAAGGATTAGGAAGAACATAAGCATTCTGTCTTTGAACGTAAGGTAGTCAAAGCACACTGCTTCAGTAAACAGGTAAATGAGGCATAATTCAAGCTGAAAATATTATGTCTGTATCTGTGAAATGAACTCTACAGCCTACCTTTGGCTCCTCAGCTATTAACTCAACTTGCAGTGCACCTTTAAGAGTTTCTCTGTGGTACTGTTGGATAAACCCACAATATCTGACACACCACTGGCTTATTCTAAAACTATAAACTTAGTACGTTTCCTTGGATGTCTCTTACAGGCATGTAGGCAATTAAAATGTACATGTTGCTTTGCAGTCTGTTCCAACCACCGCACATGGGATTCCCTGCATCTATCTCTGCTCTAAAGAATTGCTGAAGCTACTGGCCCAAATCATATTATACTGTCAACTTGTAGGGGACTCAATCAGCTGCTCAGTCCGCATCAGCATTTAATATATTGTTAATCTACACCATTTTCATCCCCTATTGTTCAGGAGAGTCCATATTATAACAAATGGTTAAAATTTACACGTACCTACTTAAACAAACTATCGATACACCCACGTGCATTTCCTGCAAATAACTTCTGGAAACCTTAAGTCTCCTGTAGTAAGAGACAAAGTCAAGTAAAACAATCTCTTCTGACTAGATCAGTACCACTTTGTAGCTCCACACCAATGCTATATACATCACAACATTACAAAGGCTTCCTTTTCACTCTAGCATCACTTAGACTAGTAACTTTTACTTAATTTTGTCTTTTGTTAAAAAAAAATAAATCTACAACATAATCCAGTGCAGCTTCCTTTAAAATCCTTATCCACCACCAAATAAGTCATATCCTCAGACCTTATCTTACTATTGACTTTATACAGAAATACGCTAGGCAAAGACCAGGCTCCAGCTTCTTTAAAAACAAACTTCTTTAATAGTAAGGAACTCACACAAGCGCTTTCACCATTAGGCTTCTTCAGATGTGAATCATCTTAGTAAGCACACCCATTTTATATCCAAAAGTATTCAGCTTAATTAGTTCTTAAAGCCATATTACTTTACATTCATTCCCTTCTAATGCATTACATAAATACATATAAAAATATATAAAGAATACTTCAACTATTTTCTACAAGAATACCAAATTCTAATACATAACATAATATATATGAATAAATAAAACATTTAAATAAACCTATAACAAATACTAAAATACTAAAAAACTAAGATATAGACTATCGACGTAGTGGTCTATTCTTTAGAACTGGTCTCAATGGAATAACATGATTAAGGCCATGTCCTGCATTTGCCCTGAGCCTTACTATCCACTCTACTTCCATAGTTTCTGTTTTATTTCTAATGTCTCCCTTTCTCTTATTTTCATTAATAATACCTAATACTCTAAATTTAAAATTGTGCTGAGTATTGGTTTCTTTTACATGCTTTGCCAAAGCATTAGAAATATTCCCTTTCCTAATATAGTATATGTGTTCTCTTATTCTATCTTTAAGGGGTCTATCTGTTTTACCCACATAGAATTTATTGCATATTTGGCAATTAGCCAAATACACTACATGCTTCGTATTACAATCAGCTCTAACTTTTGGATAGAATACTTTGCCTATGTCTGGATGTTTAAGTTCCTTCTCTGTTGTTATATAACTACACCAAGTGCATTGCTTGCATGGCACTGTTCCTATTATTGACTGTGGAGCTTTTATTGCTCTACTAGTACATAATCTTCTTTTCAAGGATAAATTATTTTTAAATGTGAATGGCGGTGTTGAACTCAAAATGTATTAATTTGTTCATCTACAGTCAGAATATTCCAATATTTATTTATAATACTGGTATATTCTCTGATATTCCTTGAATAATTAAAACATGACTTTAGGTCCTTAGCCGCAAAGGTGTTTTTACTCATTTCATTTATATGTTCTACAGTTTCTGAAAAATATGGTTTAGCTTTATTATGTCTTAGTTCTTTTATTCGATTAGCACTTCTATTAATACTATATTCTCTATATCCCCTTTCCTTTAATTCATTCTTTGTAACATTAATTTGCTGTTCAAAGTCTTCCCTTTTAGCATTTAATCTAGAAACTCTATAGAATTGATTTTGTGTAACGTTTTTAAAGACAAATTTCGGGTGCATGCTATCATTACTCAATAATTTATTTACATGACATTCTTTCCTATACATTTTTGTACAAATTTGGTTCTCATTTTCTTTAAAAACTGTGACATCTAGAAAGTTTATTTCCTGTTTAGAACAAGCCCCTGTAAAATTAAGAAAATGTGTAGTCTTATTTAAATATAATACAAACTCTTAATTGTTCTATAGTACCCCTCCATAAAAGAAAAAGGTCATCCACAAATCTACGGAAAAATATGATGTTATTATTCAATGCTCCTTTTATTATATATTCATTTTCCCATATAGCCATAACAATATTAGCATATGTATTCACACATGAGGTGCCCATTGCTACTCCAATTTTTTGCCAGTAGATATTTTCTCCAAACATAAAAATATTATTTTCTAAGACCAAATATAGTAGGGCTTGTATTAATTCCATTTCATTTTTAGTATACCCACCAGCTTCAGTCATCGTTTTATTGACATATTTAATCCCTATATCATTTGGAATAACAGTAAATAATGAAGTCACATCCAGTGTAACTAACAAACACTTCCCTATCTCCTGTCCTTCTTGCATACATAGGGAGTATAGGTCCTTAATAAAGTGTTCTGTATCTTTTAAAATGGTTGCAGAAGTCTTTAAGAGGGGATTTAATTTCTTTTCCAAGTATATGGATATGGATTCAGTACGCCAATTTCTTCCCGCTACTATGGGTCTCATAGGGGGATTTTCCATATATTTATGAATTTTTGGTTGTCCTTGAATTATAGGAATGGTGGGGTTGGTAATCTTAAAATATCTGAACAGACTATCATCCATGAGACCTAAACTATGCAGTTCCTTTAACTTATTATTGACTTTACATATCATTTGCTCCATCTGTACATCACTAATACATTCGTAGAATTGAGTCCTTTAACATTTCATTAATTTTCTTTTCATAAACTGGGTTTCTTTATTTATTTATTCCTAAGCAGCATTCACTGATTAATGCATTTGAACAGTTGTGTATAGAAGAATTTTATAAAACCTATTATGAACAGGAAAAGAAAGAAGCTAAGTATAAACAGAATAACTTAACAGCAAATGAATACAAAGCGATGTTACATTTACAACAGTACCCTCATATTGTAATTAGACTAGCAGATAAAGGGGAACAGGTAGTGCTGTTAGATAAAGATGTTTATGAAAAGAAAATTAATGAAATGTTAAAGGACACAATTCTACGAATGTATTAGTGATGTACAGATGGAGCAAATGATATGTAAAGTCAATAATAAGTTAAAGGAACTGCATAGTTTAGGTCTCATGGATGATAGTCTGTTCAGATATTTTGAGATAACCAACCCCACCATTCCTATAATTCAAGGACAACCAAAAATTCATAAAAATATGGAAAATCCCCCTATGAGACCCATAGTAGCGGGAAGAAATTGGTGTACTGAATCCATATCCATATACTTGGAAAAGAAATTAAATCCCCTCTTAAAGACTTCTGCAACCATTTTAAAAGATACAGAACACTTTATTAAGGACCTATACTCCCTATGTATGCAAGAAGGACAGGAGATAGGGAAGTGTTTGTTAGTTACACTGGATGTGACTTCATTATTTACTGTTATTCCAAATGATATAGGGATTAAATATGTCAATAAAACGATGACTGAAGCTGGTGGGTATACTAAAAATGAAATGGAATTAATACAAGCCCTACTATATTTGGTCTTAAAAAATAATATTTTTATGTTTGGAGAAAATATCTACTGGCAAAAAATTGCAGTAGCAATGGGCACCTCATGTGCGAATACATATGCTAATATTGTTATGGCTGTATGGGAAAATGAATATATAATAAAAGGAGCATCGAATAATAACATCATATTTTTCCGTAGATTTGTGGATGACCTTTTTCTTTTATGGAGGGGGTACTATAGAACAATTAAGAGTTTGTATTATATTTAAATAAGACTACACATTTTCTTAATTTTAGAGGGGCTTGTTCTAAACAGGAAATACACTTTCTAGATGTCACAATTTTTAAAGAAAATGAGAACCAAATTTGTACAAAAATGTATAGGAAAGAATGTCATGTAAATAAATTATTGAGTAATGATAGCATGCACCCAAAATTTGTCTTTAAAAACGTTACACAAAATCAATTCTATAGAGCTTCTAGATTAAATGCTAAAAGGGAAGACTTTGAACATCAAATTAATTTTACAAAGAATGAATTAAAGGAAAGAGGATATAGAGAATATAGTATTAATAGAAGTACTAATCGAATAAAAGAACTAAGACATAATAAAGCTAAACCATATTTTTCAGAAACTGTAGAACATATAAATGAAATGAGTAAAAATACCTTTGGGGCTAAGGACCTAAGGCCATGTTTTAATTATTCAAGGAATATCAGAGAATATACCAGTATTATAAATAAATATTGGAATATTCTGACTGTAGATGAACAAATTAATACATTTTTGAGTTCAACACCACAATTCACATTTAAAAATAATTTACCCTTGAAAAGAAGATTATGTACTAGTAGAGCAATAAAAGCTCCACAGTCAATAATAGGAACAGTGCCATGCAAGCAATGCACTTGGTGTAGTTATATAACAACAGAGAAGGAACTTAAACATCCAGACATAGGCAAAGTATTCTATCCAAAAGTTAGAGCTGATTGTAATACGAAGCATGTAGTGTATTTGGCTAATTGCCAAATATGCAATAAATTCTATGTGGGTAAAACAGATAGACCCCTTAAAGATATAATAAGCGAACACATATACTATATTAGGAAAGGGAATGTTTCTAATGCTTTGGCAAAGCATGTAAAAGAAACCAATACTCAGCACAATTTTAAATTTAGAGTATTAGGTATTATTAATGAAAATAAGAGAAAGGGAGACATTAGAAATAAAACAGAAACTATGGAAGTAGAGTGGATAGTAAGGCTCAGGGCAAATGCAGGACATGGCCTTAATCATGTTATTCCATTGAGACCAGTTCTAAAGAATAGACCACTATGTCGATAGTCTATATCTTAGTTTTTTAGTATTTTAGTATTTTTTTATAGGTTTATTTAAATGTTTTATTTATTCATATATATTATGTTATGTATTAGAATTTGGTATTCTTGTAGAAAATAGTTGAAGTATTCTTTATATATTTTTATATGTATTTATGTAATGCATTAGAAGGGAATGAATGTAAAGTAATATGGCTTTAAGAACTAATTAAGCTGAATACTTTTGGATATAAAATGGGTGTGCTTACAAAGATGATTCATGCACCTGAAGAAGCCTAATGGTGAAAGCGCTTGTGTGAGTTCCTTACTATTAAAGAAGTTTGTTTTTAAAGAAGCTGGAGCCTGGTCTTTGCCTAGCGTATTTCTGTATACTTGTTCTTTGGATATTTGGCGAAGACACCTGGTTGCTGTTGGGTTGTTTGCTCATATAACTATTGACTTTGTTTAGGTCATGGTATTACTACCCAACAACCATTTCAGCTTGTAACAAGAGACTAGACCTTCCAGTCTATATCATACCTGTATGAGTAAGACTCCATTTACTTTCTAACAATATAACTTTAACCTTCCAGGAAAGACATTAGCTAACATTATGCTCCACTGAATGCCCTCATAAACATAGTAATAGATTAGATGTCACCTGTATCTCATTATGACTGGATACTGAAAAAAAATAATTGAACGGTTGTGATAAATATACTTTACCCAATGTTTATATCATAATTATAAAAATATATAAAACTTCTGATTGACTTACAACACATCAATTTTATAACAGTGTATTTAATGTTTATGGTTAGAGTAAAAAGCTTCAATGGCCAACTTTAACAGTGTCCTATAATCTTCAAAGATTCTGGCATTTGCAGTAGTTAAGATTTAAAGGCAAATGAATGAACTTGCAAATCTTTCTAACACTGAGAAGTTTCATGGTCACCTTCAGTTATTCTCTGATAATCTTGCATCATGTGTCTCAGTCTATCCCACAGTATCTAGTTTATATCATCAACTGCTTCCTCACATTTGAACAAATTAACTTTTGCCCATTATGGCTAGAAAGTCTACAAACATCTTCACCCTGTCTGAAAAAATAAATTTAGAAGCACAAGCTATATTTGCTTAAACTGCAAGTTTTTTCTTTTATTGCTCTTCATGCATCAGTCATACACTGCATAAAACTGAGATCTCATCTTATCATTTGCACTGAAAAGCCTTGGTAACAAAAGACTTTCTTCCATCAGTCTTACACATTTTATCTGACTTCCATAGCTGAGAAACATGCCCTCTCAAAAGCAAGATTAAAACGAAACTAATCCAAGGCCATCTCATCACAGCATCATCTCCATCTCAGTAGTCAAGTTTGTCTATAAATACAGTCAATTTAATACTTGTATTTTGAAGCTTAAATAACAAAGTGTCCCTTAAGATATCAATGGCTTCACCAAAGGCCGACTTTCTTCAGTTTCAGTGTTGTCAATTACTCCCTTAACCATGTGACCACCACTGACTCCCATGATTGTGACTGGTATGGTCCATTTTATACAATTTCTGTCTTTCTCATCTAATATCTTTTTCTCATACTAAATGAAGTACTGATTAAGATTATACAAATGAAATATTACTTTTCCTTCAATTTACTTTGTTCTTTGAAGGAGTAATTGGAGAAGTGCAGCAAAAGTTTACCCTAGAGTTAGATTCTTAATTTATTCTGAAACATTTTGTATAATTTTGTATATTTTTTTCAGTTTTAGTTTGGTTAATTATAGTTAATAAAGTTGAATAACATGATTTATAAATTTGGAAATCAAAAATGATGAAATCATTGTTTGCTAGTTACATTAGTCCCAAATCTGAGTATGGAATAACAATATGGAAATCTTATAAGAAAACAAGTGTGAGTAAACTGGAAAGACTACAGTGGAAATATATCAAGGGCATCCATGGAGATGAAAATTTATGTTATTTGAAAGACTAAAATACCTGAAATTGTACAGTGCCTCATACAGATATTTAAGAGGATACCTTATTGAAGTAAATATTGCATTTAGAGACAACTACATCTGGACATATCAAAAAGCAGTAGAGAACCATCAGATCACCTGTGCATAAGATTCTATAGGAATGAGAAGTGTAGTAATTAGCTTTCTGAGAGAGTAGTTGATGCAAGGAATAGATTACCAAATTACATTAAAGTAAGCAGTAGTTCGGATGTTTTTAAGAGCAACATGGCACTTATTATGTGAATAACTGTTTTTGGTATATTGGCTGGCTATAAAGGCTTTATTGCCTGTGCCTGAAATATTTGTATGTGTGTGTAATATTATTACTGTGAAACTGAAAGTGTAACTAATGTAAAATGTGTATAGTATTATGATGTATAAATAAATACTTTTTGGGGTGTGAGTACTTGTGAGGAGGAAAGTAATGACAGAAGATCAGTCAGCTTTTGTTAACATTGTGGTGTCCAAAAAAGAGTCCAAGTAAAGAGAAAGCAACTGAAAAATGGATAATCTGTACCTGGATTTCATGATGAGGTGAGAACAGCAGAAGGAGGTTGGGGTGAATTGTATTTTGTGGAAAAGTCACTGCAGTACTTAGTTATTATTGAACTAAAATTGTGGGGTCTGGATAATGAAAAATTACAGAGACTTATTCAACACGAGAGCCCAGGTGAGGAGATTTTGTTATCATTGGGAAAAGCAGCAGAAATGATGTTCAGGGAAGAAGTGGAAGAGAAATTAAGAGTAAAAGAGGTACATTTAGAGAACAAAACTGTACTGAAAGGGGCATTAATAATTAGGAAAGATTGTATGCTGAAGTGTTAGGTGGGAGTGCAATGGAGATAATGCAAGTGACAACTCAGAAAAAGAACAGAAGACCGATGTTAAAATATGGGACAATATGGTGTTACTGCTGGGATTTGGTGCCCACAATGTTAGACCCTTTATATGTCTCAGAAAAGAGACTTTTTGTGACAGTACATTTGAAATGGACATTTTAATGAAAATGTTTTGTTGAAACTTGAGCAAAAAGCTAATATATTTCCATGGAAATAATGTATTATTATAAGTCAAAGGACTACATTAAATTTAAAAAAAAGATTTATTTCCAGTTCAGAAGTGATTGAAATTGAAAAAAAAAACCCTGAAATAAGAGGCTGTTTGACAACTTTGTGTGAAACAGAGAATAGAGTAATGAAAACTTGTCACAAAAGAAATGTCTGAAATGGTGGATGGGAAGCAGAAGTGATGCTGAAAAATTATGCAGATGTATCTCTTTTGCCAAGTGTTATATATGTATCTGGGGAAAGGGTCACTTTAATGTATGTAAATCAACCAAAAATATGTCTTTTTATAATTAACTTTCATATTTAATAAGCATCTGTAAGCAGCTGTAAGAAAGTTAGATGCAATCAGTGTGGAAAAAATGGCTATACTGTAAGTAAATGTAAGGCAGAGTAAAGCATGTGTGAAAATACAGGCCATTCTTGTTTTGAAAAAGAAAGAGGACTATAGGGATGTCTCAAAAGAAAATAGTAAATTGTTGCAGGTTGAAGAAACACATAAGATAAAAGAAAGGAAACTATTATACAGTCTTTACATTTTAATCACGACCCTTTGCAAACTGAAATGAATATTGTATCAGACCATAGTTTAACATTAAATAAACAGGAAGAGGTAAAAGAAGAATTCTGTATGAAAGAAAAAGTACAAGATAAAAAAGCAATAGGAACTAAAGTAAAACAAAGAAAAAAAATCACACAGAGTTCAATATAAGGGAAAAGAGAAGTCTAAAGGTGATTTCAGTGACCATGAATAATATCATTAATGACGCAAGAAGGTTATTTATTCTACAACGTGCAAATGGCAGGATGTAGATGTGCTAATATTATTAGACATGTGGTTATCTAATAAAGAAAAAAAAGGCTGCAATCTGAGATTTTATGCAGGAATAAGATAATACTATATTTTGGAAATGATCATTGTTATGGTATGGCATTTCTACTGAAATAAAGACTAAAAGTAAGCTTTATATTACAGTAATGTATGGACAGGAAGAGTTGTAATAGTGGATATATGATGGGGAAAAAGAGGTCTTCAGTTTAAGTATATATATGCATATATTACAGTAAGAGACAGAGAGAGAGCAATTGTTTGAGCAAGTTAAGATATATATTATGGTAAAAACGTGCACAGTAATTATGGGAGACATTAATTGTAAATTACATGAAGAAACAGAGAAAATAACTTGTGATGTAAAAAGTAAAAGAATATTGTGGGCAAAATTAAAGCCAAGAAAAAAAAGAATATGCATTCAAGAGATGGAATATAAGAACAGAAATTAATTATTGCTTAATGTCAGAAGGAATAAAAGAAGCAGATGGTAGGACAATACTCACTGTTTTTCTGATCACGTGGTAATTGAAGTCGCTATTTGGGAAGATGATTGTGTAATTAAACAAGGTAAAGAATAAATAAATTAGCAGGAATATATATTGAAAAAGATATTGTAGTAAATGAAATGAACCAGTTATGAAAGGTATGTTTAAGTATGGCTTAATGTTGTCAGTGCTGGACAAGAGTGGTGTGGGGTTTTCAAATATAAATACATAAAAATATTTACAATTGCAACTGGACTTTAAAAAAAGAAAATATAGGTATTTAGTGTATGACACTGAGAAAACAGAAAACAAGTACAGAGTTTTGGTTAAAGAGCTAGAGAATTAGATGGAAAAAATAAAGCAAGGATACAAGACATAACAAAAACAACATTATTATTTAAAGAGAAGAAAGGATGATGTTTTTGCATTTTCTAGTTAAAACTGTAAAAACAGAAAAAAAAAACTTCTACAAGAAAGTTAAAAGATAAAGAAGGCAATGTTAAATTTAGACTCATACAGATTATGAAATTTGTTTCTGATTGTATAAAAGAAATGTATAGAGATGCTCATAATGATAACAAAAGTAAGGAAGAAAGGGAATGGAAAATAAAAAGTTTTATAAGAGTATACCGTATTTAAATAAGCCTATAACTTTAGATGAGTAAGGAGATGGTTTAAAACAGGATTCTTTCCAAAAATAGATGGGTTAGGATATAACTTCTATTAACAACTCAGGATGAGGCAAAATAACATTTTCTTTGAAAGTATTAAATGAATGGAGGAAAGAAAACTTTAGGAATACAATCAATATTTAAGAAGATTTTTGAAGATATGTTGCCTCCTAAGATTTATGGGGCAAAAGGTGGGGAAAGTCTGAAACTGTTGATATTAGTAAGAGAGACGGTGGATAAAAATTTAAGAGAAGGAAAGCAAGTGAAAATGATTATAGTGGATGTGTCCAAAGTTTCTGATAATATATTGCATGCAAATATGTGGAATATTCTGGGACAATATTGGATACAGAGGATCATGCTAAATACATTATAATCAGCTTATGACAGTAGTTATTTAAAAGTGCTGGTAAATATATGGCCAAGTTAAAAAAAACTGTGATAAGAAAAATGGTTAGGCAGGACTGCCTTTTGAGAAGTGTTTTATTTGCTTTGGTCATGTAGCTAATGAATAAATACTTTGTGCAAATTATATACTGATGAACTGAACTTGAAGAGGGTAGAAAATATGGTATATAAATATAATGAAAAGGTTTTATTTTGTGAATCCATCGATTGACCTAAAATGCATCATTAAGGTTATAAATTAAATTCAAGGAAGATTTTGACATCTGTTGCTAGACCAAGATTTTGGAGGAGATTAACAATAAATAAATTATTTTGAAGGGGAGCAAGAAATGCAAGGCAATGGGAGAGAGAGAATATGTACTTACTGTGATCAAGAAGAGACTTCCGAACATGTTTTTTACAGTGCAATAAGGTTAAATGAGTGTGAGAATCTGTTATTAAAGAAAGAAAATATTGTGCTTTTAAATCAGTTAATAGGCATTGATGTTAAAATGAAAAAGTAGAGAAAATGATTAGGTACTTTTTGTGTTTTGCGAGAAATTTGGAAGTAAGAACCGAGGAAGTTTTATTTAAGAAAAGGATGTTGGCAAAAACTTTGAAACACACAGGAATGTGGTTATGGTGGAAAGAATATATTTTTTGTACATTTACAAGATTTGTTCTTTCTTTTCAAATTAAATTAATGTTTAATTCTTTATGTGGATGGTTAAGTACGTAAATATGTAATTATGCAAATATAAAGAATTCCCCTTCATTTGGATACCTGAGTTACCACCAGCTCTGGCAGATGGGACCTTGGTTAAATATCTCGACCAAAGGATGGCAGATTCAGAAGTGCAGCACCCGATTATGCTGCACTGCCATGGTAGTATTGGGAAATTTATCCAACTACCTGGTGTGCGAATAGAACCCATAACCTTTTAATCTTCCAGCACCAAAATGAGTATACTACCTGTTGAGCTATATTTTTTTCAAGGAAGCAAGCCCCTGCATGAATATGACGGGGGGGGGGGCTTCACACTCAGCACCCCCACTTATGTATACCAGTTCCACAATTCCATAGCCATGTAAAAAAATGAAATGTTTCTGTCCCTGTAATATAAATGGCACAACAATAACTCCATATGACAATCAGCACTCTGCAAGTTACAATTCATCCAGTTGTGAGTGACAAGTTCTAACAGCAAGCAGTGGTTACTCTGCTAGTAGTAGGATAATTGCTATGAATATGTGACTCTTATTGATATTTTAATTATTTTTTGATTACATTTTGTCCATTAGCATTGTGCAACATTAGGTTTGTATTCCGTGCTTAAATTTGCACTGTATCTGGCTTATACATGTATTTTTCATGCTGTTTTTCATCATATTAACTAATGTATATTACTGTATTTATTTGCTCTTACTGGCAATGACCCAGGTTATTGCTAAAACAGATCTGTACTAAGTAAATCTAGCTTAGAAATAAATATCAAACATAAATAAATAAATATGATACTATTTTATTGTGTTTCTAAAAAGTCTGGGTACAGCATTCACTTATATTTATAGATCATGTTGAGATTAGTAATGAAAATGTTCTGAGGCAACTTAAACTATGTGATATGCCATTAAATAGTTCAACTTCTGAAGCCAGGAGATGTAGCAGCATAAATCCATTCTTTTCCAACTTACAACATGCTCTGTCCATAAGCTGACATGCACCCTTAAACCAATAATTCTTCAAACCGTAGTGAATCAAATTTGTTGATTTTTCTCTGTCACATCACAGGAAACATCAGTGCCAGGCTCTAATGAAAGTTAATTTACTACAAGTTACATTTAGAGCAAATTTGTTATTAGCATGTCTCACATTCAATTTTTTTTTCTTGTGAAAATTGGTGCTACCCTGTAATTCAAGAGCTTACAAATTAAGATATACTTCTCACTTATGTCACACAACCAAGGAGTATCGGTGAATATAAAGCCTACCTTTTGCTTAACCTTAAGGGTAAAAGCTCACCTATGACCCGTAACTTCCTGTAATCAGATGTTTGAAATGAGTTAATGATGGCAGCTTTAGACTTCTGTTTGCTAAGTACTTTAGAACCTTGTGTAAATGTTAACTGCTATAGCAATAACAGCATATTGTTTCTCTGTTTGCCTATTAAGTACATGTAACTGTTGTTCACTTTTAGTTTATATGTTACAGTTCATAAGTTTTTTTTCTCGATATACATTGTAAATATTTCAAATATCAGATTGCCTAAACTCAGCGATTTACAGTCATCCTCTTACTGCAGAGCCTTTCTGCTGTGTGTTATTTCTGCATGGAATATCTCTGTATTTGTGTACTCAGTGTAATTAATTGCTTGTAATGTCTCTGCCTTAAGGCTTGGGTTGTAGCTGAAAATGGTCCTGAGATTAGCCCATGTACTCAGTGAATAACTAACAGAAAATACAACAAAACAATAAAATTAGTTACTTTGCTAGATCTTCTTCTTCTTCTTTCGGCTGCTCCCGTTAGGGGTCGCCACAGAGGATCATCTGTTTCCATTTCTTCCTGTCCTCTGCATCTTGTGCTGCCACACCAACCACCTGCATGTCCTCTCTCACCACATCCATAAACCTCATCTTAGGCCTTCCTCTTTTCCTGTTACCTGGCAGCTTCATCCTTAGTATCTTTTTCCCAATATACTCTGCAGCCCTCCTCAGCACATGTCCAAACCAATGTAATCTTGCCTCTCTGGCTTTGTCTCCAAACCTTCCAACATGGGTTGACCCTCTAATATACTTATTCCTAATCCTGTCCATCCTCGTCACACCCAGTGCAAACATCTTCATCTTTGCCACGTCCAGCTCTGACTCCTGCCTTTTTGTCAATGCCACTGTCTCCAGCCCATATAACATAGCTGGTCTCACTACCCTCTTGTAGACCTTCCCTTTCACTCTTACTGGTACTCGTCTGTCACAAAGTTTGTTAGCAAAGTTACTTTGCTAGATACAGCAGCTAAAACACTTTAGCAGAAATGCTTCTACTTTATGGACTTGAAAAATGGTAGTAATTTAAATAGCATGATTTTACCACAAGCATAATACAATTCTTAGTGGAGTCCTAAATATTTTGGATGAAAAAAATTACTCTCATCTGTGTGAAAGATATCTGCAATTTCGATAGGTTGCTTTCAGAAAATATTGAAAGGCTGAAAGGCTATAGACATTTCATACACCTTTGAAGTGGGAGCCTGCTCCACACCACCATTCCTACTTTTATATTTTTACTCTGATGTTACACACTTTTTGGAAAAGATACATATTTGATTTTCTTGCAAAAAAAAATTACCTTATCCTTGAGTTTGTGCAACCTCAGAATATAAGAATAGGGATGTGTGCGTGGGTGTCAGAACTTCCCCATATGCACTACACACATTAGAGAGGTGCAAAGGAGCTTTTCTCCTGCAAGAAATACAGATCAGGCATTGCAGTTATTTCCATTATTTTGTAGGTGTCTCAGTTTCTCTCATTTGGTGAACCCTGTGCACCAGCTTGCAGTTTGATTGACTATTTAAGGTGAAGCACATCTTATCAAACTACATTGCAGAAATATACTAAATGTAAAAGTAGATTCCTCACAGTAAAGTATCTCAAATAGCCCAATATGTTATAGTAATCATTTGCATGGTGAAGATTTTGCTTTGGTGTTGTAGTGGGGATAATCTGTTTTTAAATTTTACAACATCTGGGCATATACCTTACTTCTGTTAATTGCACAAGTTCTTTAGTGGCCTGTAAGTTACATCTTACAGTTGCTTATATGTGCTGTGCAGTATGTTTAAATTAAGCTGAATGTAGACATTTGCAACTGTTGTGTTATTAAAAGTTGTACTTAACCATGCAATTTAGTACAGTTGTTAACCAAACAATCAGTGTAAGATATATTCCACTCTTAAGAATCAAGAATGTAAACTACTAAGTCCTGTGTCACTGGCTGAACTGGGGTTGTGACACTGTTCCCTTGGTATTACCCTGTATGCTAAGAAGGTAGCCAGAGGTGCTGGTAGAGAAAGATGAAAATGTCCATCCTTGAGAGTGGGTATGCACTTGTGTGTGGTCATTCACTGGTGCAATCTGGGGATGCACAGGAGGGCTTGGTCCTAAGGGAGGAATAGATGGTGGACATTGCCCACGTTCCTATGGAGGTGGTACAACACTGCATCATGATGTCATTGCACGTTAGTTGCAAGACATTTAACAAGTGCATGCAGTGTGTGTGGGGGGGGGGTAGTTATGGCACATGAAAAAAACACTTCCTGACAACAATATGATGTTGCACCAGCATCCTCAATCTCTCCAGGGGCCCCAGACATGGGATGAGTCTAAGACAAGCTAAGGGAATCTGATAGACCTGCTGAATGGGGAGACAAACAGGTGGCAGCCAATGGTCAGCTGCAGGAAGCCAAAAAGATTGTTTTTAACTCTGTAAAGTTGGTAATGCTGATGCATCATAACATAAACAACAAAAAAGAAACCCTCGGTTCACATTGATATTCTATCAAATTAACGACATAAAATCATGTAGTAAATTAAATTCAGATATGGCCCTTTATTTTCCTGCTGTTCTGCATAGCTAAAATGTAATGGTTTCCCTTCCTTAGAATATTGCACTGTTGGAACTGCTCAGCAGCGCAAATAACCAATCTGCTATTTTTTAAGTCCTTGTAGAGGATGATATACCAATTCTGGCTATAACAGAGGTAGTTTACAACAGAGTTGGTTAAACATTTGTATTATGCCTTATTCACAACAGATAATCAGAAAAATGTGATATATAATAGCAAATAGCCTTTAGTAAGCATTGCACCTTCCTAAACATAATGGCAACAGAGAAGTTACAGCCTGAACTGGCTTTAAACTAATTACTGAAGGGCCATTGTATGGCAAAGGGTGTCTTCTTCATTACAAAATGCAATATGCACCTCTGCCACTGTGCATGCTAAAAGTAATATGTATATACAGACGTGATAATAGAGGACATTGGATCCCAGTTGTTAATTTACGTAGCTGCCAGAACATTATGCCTGTAGTGTAGCCTAACATCTGCCATCATGACATTCTGAGCACTTATGGAGACAGCTAAGACAGCTAAGCACAGTCAGTCCAATTTGTCTTGAATTGACATCAGTTGTCTACTTTTTTTGGATTCCATTGCTAAGGGGACAACCACACCCATAGCTCCCTAACTCTCCATCTTTAAAAAAAATACTAAACATGTCTCTGTGCTGCAGAGGAAGGGAGCCCTGATGGTGACCCAAGCAACCAGGGTTCAGTTAATGGCTCTTGTATTAGAAGAGCCAGGCAGGAAGGGGGAGAAATGAAAGGGTGGCATTTGTTCATCTCTACCAAACTAGACGGTGGGGTGGCATGCATTCAGAAGCACATTGGGTGTTACAGTCTCCTTGGTGGAGATTATAGAGACCATTGTTCATGCTATGTGAGGCAGGGGCAGAGTTGCTTAGAGGAAACACCCGTTGAGGAAATGAATATCCCCTTCCCTGTGCCTCACCAAGTGCATGCTGTCAGGGCCAGTGAGGAAAAACATAAAAAAATATGCAAAACACCCCAATGGCTGCCTAAATGGCAATCCTTCTTAATCAGCCCTTGCCATAGTGAAGACGCTAATGGGTGATAGTCAATAGAGAGTAGAGGGGGTAAAAAGCCCACAAAATACTAGGTTTGGGAGGTTAAGGGGACAGAAGCCCTCTATATCTATCCATCTATCTGTCTATATATACATCTATCTATCTATCTATCTATCTATCTATCTATCTATCTATCTATCTATCTATATGTCTATCTATTGGAATGTATACTTATGATTACATGATAACAGTTCAAGCATCTCAAACTAACTGACTATGGCTAGACAGCAGACCATTATGGGATACATATATTCTTAAAATGGCAACACCATATCATAGTCTTAAAGTGGCAATGCTAGTACTATACTTTTATAATATATAGTAACATTTTACCAGTTTTATTTCACTTATCCTCACTTCTCTCCAAGAGTAGGAGGCCCAAGATAGTGGACTATGTGCACGTTGGTTTACAAAGTTCATTGAACATGTGGGAGAAACAGACAAATGTGTTTTTTTTAAAACAGAATTGGAAACAGTTACACACCTTGTTGCTGGTTGTGACATACTAATGGCAGAAGGATTGCAAACTGAAAAGGATAATAATGTGGTAAGACTTACAGTGGGGATTGTGCAAACATTATGGTACTGAAGTGTCTGAAAAACACTGGAAACGTGAGCCACAAAGCATCATAGAAAATGATGAGGTTTATATCACATGGGATCATCCATTACCAACAGTTCAAAAGATGGATGCTAGAAAACTGGATGTAGTGGTCCATGAAAAGAAGACAAAAGTAACATTGATAATTGAAATCGCCACACCCAGTGACTACAGTATCTTGCGTACAGAGAGACACAAAGTCATAAAATATCAGGATTTACAGACAGAAATGAAAGCAATGTGGAAGAAACATACCCAGACAGTTCCAATAGTAGTAGGAGCAATGGGTCTTATAAAAAAGAATCTACAATCGCATTTAGGTATGTTACCAACCCATGTAACCCCATACGAGTTGCAGAAGGAGCCAGTACTAGGCACATTGCTGGTGCAGAGAAATGATAAATCAGCAAGCAAAGGAGAGTAGTATTGCTGGAACTGACTTCATCTTCAAGTCTTGGTGAGTACAATCACAAGGCGGGTCCTGATTTTCACAAACTCTCGCTATGATGCACTGATATATAGACTGTATTTTATACAGCCTATATCATAGACAGAAATAGGTTAAAAATACATAGCTGGGTGCACATTACCAAGGATAAAAAAGTGCCCAATCCTGGTAGGCACACGGATTCCAGGACTGAAAAAATGACAGTGTAGAATCCTCAAGAAAGGAAACATTCCTACAATGGGGCTAGGCCAGGCTCAGGGGGAGGATGCCCCCCCCTGTTGTAGAAGGTAGTCGAAGTCCACAGAAATTGCAAAAACTGATAGGTGAAAAAAGAGCCATAGAGATAACAGACTGGACTATGGAGGATAAGAAGGAAATTAGGTATTGTTCATAGGTTCATAGGTTCATAGGTTCATACTAGGCTATCTGCCCGAGGGCATTTACAAGCCTAGCCCATCATTTTGTGGCTTACGCCACCCCTTTAGTATGGGGAACTATACCCATTATTTTGCTGTGCCTCTGTCGAGCAGTGACACTGAGGTAATCCCTGGGGTATATCTGCGATCTCCCATCCATTGGTCAAGATTTCTCTTGAACAAGGCCAGCGAGGTGCTCTGCCTCACATGTACCGGGATTTTGTTCCACAGCATAGGGAGTCTTTGGGTGATGAATCTATCCCTCCAGCACGTCCTATTAATAGCTGTGTCGAGGTTTAAGTCTCCCGCCCTTGTGGCTCTGATGGATCTAGATTTTGTGAGGTGTAGCATATTCATCAAATCTGGGTTTGACATGGCCTTGTATGTTAGGCAAAGGTCACCTCTGAGCAAGCGTGGCGACTGAATAGAGCTGGAGTTCTTTCAGTCGGGCAGCATAGGACAGATTTTTGAGACCCTTTATCCTTTTGGTGAGGAACTTTTGTGGCCTCTCCAGCTGCTGCAAGTGTCGGGTCAGATACATTCCGAATGGGGCATTGTACTCAATCATTGGTCTGATGAGTGATGAGTAAAGGGAGACTATGACCTCCCTTGATCTACATGAGAATCCCTTCATGATAAGGTGGGCAATGTAGAAGGTCTTCCTAACTACTTTAGCTACATGGGTGTCGAATGACAGACTACTATCAACCTGGGTCCCCAGGTCCCTGATAACTTCTTCTGTGCTCAGTGGATTGCCACCTATTTGGTAGCTAGGGGTAACCTTGTTTTTCCCGAAGGGTATGACTATGCATTTTTTGGCATTTAACTTTAGGCCGTGGCTCTGGCACCAGTTATCCGTTTCTGTGAGACCCTTCTGAAGGATATCTGTGTCAGATGTGTTTTCTACTATGGCCCAGTTTGCAGTCATCTGCAAACTTTGTCAGCCATAACCCTCCTGTGTTTGCTTGTACTTGGAAAAGTAGATGCCAAACAAGAGTGGGCCCAGGACTGAGCCCTGTGGGACACCACTTGTGACAGGCTTTGAGTCTGACATGGCGCCAGCAACTCTGACCCTGTGGGTTCTGTCACTCAGCCAGTTTGCAACCCATCTTGTGATGTATGGGTTAACATTTAAGCTGATGAGTTTTTCAATGATACCAGTGGGGTATTGTATCGAAGGCCTTAGCCAGATCGAGGTAGGCTGTATGGACTGCCTTTCCCTCATCAATGGCTTTGGTGACTGTTTGAAAAAGTCAACCAAGTTTAAAAGGCATGATCTGCCTTTGACAAAGCCAAACTGGGTTGGATCCAAAGTCTGCAAATTCCCTATGTCTTTATTTATGAGGTCCATTATGATCCTCTCCATGGCTTTGCAGATAAGGCTTGTCAAGCTAATGGGCGGTAATTTCCAGGGTCGGTGGAGGCACCGCCTTTGTGAAGTGGGACCACAGTTGCAGTGTGCCACTCCTGGGTATGTATCCAGAGGTAAGACTTTGATTAAACAGCTGTCCTAGCTGTGGGTTTAATTCCTCATTGAGTTCGTGGAGCACACAGCCGGGGACACCATCAGGTCCCATGGATGCTGTGTTTTTGCTTTGGAGAGAGCAGTTCTCACTTGGGCGCTGGAGATGTTTGGGGGCTGCAATCGTTTGGTATAGATATCTCTCCTTTGGGGGAGGGAGAGAAGTTTGCACTGAACCTGTCAGCCAGTATGTTGGCAATGTCTGTAGGATCAGTAATCTTCACATCATTTTGAACTAGTTCTGAGCATATCTGGGAGTTTCCTCCTAGGTTTCTAACATAGCTAAAGAAGGCCTTATGATTGTCTTTTGAGTCTTTAGCTATTTTTCTCTCGAAATTTGCTTTGGATGATTTTATGAGAGCTCTTAGTTTTTACTTATAGTGATCAAGGGTGTCTTACCTTTTAAGGATTTTGCTCTATCTTGTAGTAGCTTCCTCCTTTTGTTGTAGAGTTTGTTTATGGCTGGGGTCCACCAGACTGGACGCTTGCCTTTGGTACAAAGAGTCTCTGTTTTGCTTGGGATTGCCTTATCCATGCAGTCCTGCAGGTGCTGGTAGAAGGCATTTGTAAGTGATTCAGCGGCTTGAGTACTGTTTTCCATGGCTCGGGGCCTTAAAGGAGACCACACTAGTCTTTAGAAGTGTGAAGTCGGCTTTTGAGAAGTTCTTTACTGTGGTCTTTTTATTTCAGGTGGGGTGGGATAAGGACCTCCAGCGAGATTAGTTTGTGATCTGATCTCACCAGTGAGGGGTATACTTCCAGTGTTGAACATTGTGCTCCCATGTTCGTGATGATGAGATCAAGTATGTTATCTCCTCTTGTGGGGATGGTGACTAGTTGTTCCATGGCATTTGAGTTTATGAATTCCAGGAACTTTTGGGCTAGGGTGTTTGGGCTTGAGTAGTGTTCCCAGTCTATATTAGGGTAATTGAAGTCACCTAGTATGATGGTGTTTGGTGATACATTTATCCCCTCTAGTGTTTTCAGGAAGGCCATGTGAGGTTCCTGAGTTTGTGAGGGTGGCCTGTAACATGCTACAATTTGCAGAGCAGTCTTGCCTATGGTTAATTGCACCTGGATGGTCTCCGATGCATCGTGCGTTGCCACCAGTCTTGAGGTGTGGGTGTCCTTGATGAATATGGATACCCCTTTCTTGGTATTGTCCGGATTTTGGGGCGGGCATGATATGAGGTAAAACCTGATAGCGCTGGGGTGCTCTCAGGAGCCTTGAACCAGGTTTCTGTCACAGCACAGACATCGATGTTCTCCATACTGAGAAGGGCCTCGAGTGCGTGCATTTTGAGATTTAGACTTCTGGCATTGAGCAGCATTACCCTTAGTTTTTTTCCTTTTTTCCTTTTTTCCTTTTTTGTGTTGTATTTATTATTGTTACTATTATTGTTGCTATTATGTAAGAAGTCCAGAATTTCCAGATAGAAGATAGGCAAAAAGATTAAAAAGAAAAATATTTGCACAAGAAAAACTGTCAAAAGCTTCAAATGCAAATTTGTGTTCATTAACACAACAGATTTATGAAAAACATTATATAGACCAAGAAACCTGGGGCCATTTGGAGTGACTGAAGAAGTGTGAAAATATAAATAACAAAAGCTAGAGACTTTTGAAAGGTATAAAAAAGAAATATGGACAGGGGAAAAAGAGAGATCTGATGTGGTACAATATTTATGCAAATAAGAAAGCAAAATCAATAAATACAAAAAGCAGTCCCAAAGATATTCAAAGAGAAATAAGGGCAAATGCATCAAGATATAGGAAATTTCACAACAGAAAAAAATAAGACCACAAAGAGGGAACATAGAATAGATTAGTAAAGTAGAAGTTAAAAATAGAAGCTTAAGTTATGAAATATATGCAAAATGAAGGATATATTGTAGAAAGTCTAACACGGGTTATATTACAGCATGATGGAACAATGAGTCCCCAAATAAGAAGAAACAGGAGGAGCAGGATACATCTGAAGAAGAAACATGGACATGGGAAAGAAAAGAGATTTAATATGGTGTGATATTTATGCAAAGGAGAAAGCAAAACTAACCAGTACAAAAAGAGCAGCACCAAAGATATTTGAAGAGAAATACAGGCAAAGACACCCAGAAATGGAAAATGTTACAGTACGAAAAAATAAGAAAACAAAGAGGAAAAGTAGAAAAGAGGATTAATGCTGGAGAAGTTAAAGAAATAGTAACTGAAGTTAGGGATTATCTGCAAATTGAAGGATTTAGTATAGAACGCATCATCCTAGACCTTATAAACAAAGACACAGGTAACCTCCAAACTCTGGACCCCAACTCAGTTTGGGTTTGTAAAAGGTAGATCATGCCTCCTAAACTGATTGACTTCTTCAAAGCAGTCACCAAAGCCGTAGATGAGGGTAAGGTGATGCACACTGCCTATCTTGGCCACGCCAAGGCTTTCAACACCATCCCCCACTCTGGATTATAGATAAACTCACTGGACTAGGCATAAATGCCTTTGTCATATGATGGGTGGCCAACTGGCTCACTGACAGAACCCACACAGTGAAAGTAGCTGACTCCAAATCTAACTTCAGACCAGTGACAAGCAAAGTACCACAGGGTTCAGTCCTGGGTCCTCTCCTGTTCAATATCTACTTCTCTGAAGTCCAGGCTAATACAGGTGGTCTCTGGCTAACAAAATTCGCAGACAACTACAAACTAGGAGCCATAATAGATTCACCTAAGGATGTGGACATTCTACAAAGAGGCCTCACTGAGACAGATGCTTGCTGTCAAAGTCATGGCCTAAAGCTCAATGCGAAAAAGTACATTGTCATCCCCTTTGGGAAAAATACTGGTAGCCTACTAAACACCGAAAGTGTGATAAGAGACCTTAGGACACAGGTGGATAGTAGTCTCTCCTTTGACAATCACGTCGCCACAGTAGTCAGGAAATCCTTTTACATGGCACACCTCATCACAAAGGTTTCCCCCTCCAGAAAAAGTGAGGTCATCATTCCTCTCTACTCATCCCTTATAAGATCCATCATAGAGTACAATGCCCGGTTTGGCATGTACCTTGCAAGACATCTGCAACAGCTGGAAAGGCCACAGAAATACCTCATTAAGAGGATTACTGGCCTCAAACAGATGTCATAAGATGACCATCACAAAAAACTCCAGCTCTACTCCATCACATATCACCTACTCCAAGGAGACCTCTGCCTAACATACAGAGCCATGTCTAACCTAGACATGATGGACATGCTACACTTAAAGAAATCCCAATCTCTCCGAGCCACATGCTCCAGGGACCTAAACCTTGTCACCACAATAAATAGAACATGCTGGAGGGATAGATTCCTGTCCCAGAGACTTCCCATATTCTGGAACAAACTACCTATCTGTATCAAGCAAAGCTCCTCATTAGCCCTCTTTAAGAGAAATTTTGACAGTTGGATGGGAAATAGGAAATTCACCCCGGGGATCACTGCTGTGGCTCTGCTCGAAAGAGGCACAGGAAAATAATTTTCTTGGGTGGCAAAAGCCAGGGAACCTCGTTTGGCTAGGCTTGTATAGGCCCTAGGGCCAATAGCCTAGTACCTACCTATGAACCTATCAACCTATGAAAATCTAACTCTGATAACACCACAGCAGGATAGAGCAATGGAACACTAAATTAAGGAAAAAAACAGTGGGGCAATAAATATCTGATCAGCTGCCATATGAAGATACTTTGGAGTTTTCCACAGGAAACCGGTACAAAGGTTTAGCTGGAGTTGCACATCAAGAGAAGGAAGGAAATTGTGTCAACTCTGACACAATCAATGTTGTGGAGTGATAGGCCAGTGCAATCCCATATGAAAGAGCAATGGATAACACAGTATGAAATTGAAGAGAATGTGCCACAGGATGATGCTCTGGAACATTCTGTAGAATGCCAGCAGCAAATTGAGAAAAGGGAATGTGCCCTCAGTTTAGAAGAAAATGATGTAAGAGAAGAATTGTTTGATTTAATAGAGATGGACAGACATATTAAGATCAATGAAAGAAATAGACTACGGAAAGTCAAAAAACCCAAAAAGTTAGAAGTTTGATAAAACAAAAGAACACAGTAATTAGGACTGTTCATAGAAATCTATGCAATATAACAGAAGTAAATAGGATAAATTATTGCGCAGCTAAATTAATAACAGATGAAGTTTTACCACAAAAACACAGGGCAGTAAGGGAAAGGAAGGTGAGAAATCAAATGTCATCATGGAAGTATTGAACAGAGCAAACTATAAAGCAATTAAGACAAACCCAGGGATTCAATAAGCAAAAATCTCCATGCAGGAATAGTGTAGCCATTCCTGCACGGAATATGGCCGCTGAGTGATCCAGTAAATAAGTCTGGGAACGTAAATGAGCCTGCTAATGCTATTCTACCATGGACATGACTGGATTATGCTAATGACCTCATTTGCTGGTGAAAAACATGCAAATTAGGTAATTTAGTGATCCAGTAAGCAAGCAGGTCAGTGGCAGAATAGAGTAGCATGCAGAAATGTATTTGGCTACTAGCCAAATACATTTCTGCAAAAATCAAAATGGAGGAATGACAGCTCATGACAGCTCAAACTAAAGCATGTATTCTAATCCTTAGGTGAGCCAGTGACCAAATATATGGCCATTGGCATGGAAAAGTGTTGCAAAATTATAAAATTCAAAGTTTATTTTTTTTGGCCAATCTCGGCCATTTAAGCATAGGGCAGTGGCGTGCAAACAGGATTGTGCCGAAAATAAAGAAAAAAATGTGAAAAGTCAATTTTAAGTGAAATCTGCATTTTGCCATTATAGTCTATGGCATGCAGAATCAAAACAACAGCAGGGAACAGTGGTTGCTAAGGGGAAAGGCTCTGGTGTAGTGCTGTAACTAAGGACTAAGGCAGTGGGGTATGCTAATGAGGGAAATTTACTGAATCACATAAAGAAGACAAGTACGAAACTGCACCTAACTGTGTAGGAGCTATAAGGCAGTGGTGTAAGCAGGAAAAGCAGCTGACATGAAAAGGGGTGTGTCATGCTTGGTGTAAGCACATTGGAGCTCCACGGCTCCCAGATGAGCTTAGCTAAGCACAGCTAAGCAAGGGTGTGTGTCTCAGGCTGTATTGACTTATTCCATGAAATGAAGAGTGTGTTCATTTCCAGGGGAAGGACATTTCTCATTGTTTACCTTAGCTAAATGGGTTTGCATGACATGCACCGAGTATAAAACAAAAAAAAACAAACCCAGAAATAGTGGGACTGTTTACATTTGTGCACCGTTTGTGCAGTGCGCCTCAGGGCTTAAAAGGGGTGAAAATGGGAAGGGAAAAAAGAATAACAAAGGGAAATAGCAGAATAAAAGCAATCAAATACAAATAATATAACTGGCAGGTGGAATGCATCATAGTCAACCAATCATACAGGCAGCATCTGCAGCACAACAGTGTAAACTATGCAAACACCTTACAGTCTGTTTTTTCCTACAAACTCTGCACCACTGGTGTACACATGTGGGGGAATTTTAATGAAAAACATGTTAGGGGCTGCCATTGCTTTGATCCATCAGTATGTGCTAGAGGCTGAGGGCAGAGAGGAGGATAATGCTGACAACCCCCACAGACCAAGGAGGAGGAGAAGAGTGTTCAGACCCAGGGTAACCTACAGGGGATACATGATCTGGAGATAGTAGAGCGCTACAGGGTTGGTCAGAGACATACTTCAGCAAATCACTGAGCTGTGCCGGCCTCAACTCAGACCAGAGCCAACAAAGGGGAACCCATCCCAGTGGATACAAAGGTATGTGTAGCCTTAAGAATACTAGCTACAGGTAATTTCCAAAGACCTACTGGGGACATCATGGTAGTCTCATAGGCATCCGCATCCGGGATACTCCATCACTTCCTGGATGCCATCCTACCACATGCCAGTGAGCACATTTACTTCCCCAACATCCGTGAGAAGAGGACCAGCAATATGCGACCCTTCCGCCATGTAGCAGAGTACTAGGAGGTACTGGGTGTGATAGACTGCATGTATATCCACATCAAAGCACCACCTGGTGAACAGGGTAGGGTCTACATAAACTGCAAGGGCTTCCCCTCCATCAACTGCTAGGTCATGTGCAATGCACAGGGCATTATCATGAATGTGTGTGCTGGCAGCCCTGGAAGCTATCACGACTCCCACATCTGGAATTCATCACAGCTGTACCAGGAATTTGCCAGTGGGGGCATCCTGTATGGCCATCTGGTGGGGGATGCTGGCTATGCACTGGAGCCATGGATGATGACACCCATCAGAAATGCACCCACACCCACTCAAGAATGCCATAATGAGGCACACGTACAAACCAGGATCATTATAGAGTGTGTGTTTGGGATGCTTGAGTCACAGTTCCACTGCCTTGACATATCTGGTGGAGCCTTGCAGTACTCTCCAGCCACATGTGCATACATGTTCATAGTATGTGCCATGCTACACAATATGATCCTGTGGAAACAGCTGCAGCAGAAACAGCACAGGAATGGGCCACACAGCCTCCCACCATTGCCAAGGTCCCCACAGGCACAGAGGGACTCAGAGGAGGAATCCCCTGAGCCTGCTCCTGTAGGAAGATGGAGGCGTTCCCAGTATGCCCATGCCTTGGCAAAGAGGCAATGCATAGCACACACACTGACACTGTAGGGACCCAGGGACTGACACCTCTCTCTGATTCACACACACAGTAAAATGGATGACACACACATATCACATTACCTGTAACTTACCATGTATAGGCGGTGTACTGTGTGCATCCAACATAGGCAGCCCTCAAGCACCGTCTTCACAACTGCCTCAGGCACAAGGTAAATCAGTCTTCTTAACAATAAATGACTGGGCAGCATATCTATGGTAATGCTGCATGCATGAAAGGGAATGTGATGGCCTACTGGGATAGCAGTAGACAACTGACAGCTATGTGGGACACCAGAAAATGTTTGCACAGTACTGGTTTCCCCACACTGTTCAGTATCATTTAAGGTGACAAATCCCACTGCAGTATATGTGGGGGGCCAACTAAGGGGGGATAATAGTTCACATGCATGGATGTCACTGTGGGGATCCCATACTCAACCCTCAGACTCACACAGCAAGTTAGCCATAGAAAACCATAAAGGAATATCTGGCAGAGGCCCACAAATGATGACAATGATGGAATACCCCCCTGCAGGCACAGTGATATCACAGCAGGCCTTCCAGTTGCAGTAAGGCTCTGAAGGGTAAGAAGTCCGAAACTCAACTGTATGGCATTACAATCTAACCTGTGGTCTCTAGTGATATGCTTCTATTCTCCAAGACAGGGCACAATACTGTGCTAAATCAAAACAAAATGTAAAGCCAATATCAGCACAGTCTGAGCAAATGTGTACCATTGGCATGTGTGCCCCTCCACACCCATATTCACATGGAAATGCAGTAATATGCAAGTTTGTAGGGTAATAGCAGCAGAGCACAGGTTGCCAGGGCTGTTCCAATCAGCATGTCCACAATATGTAGGGGTCAATGAGCTATGCATATGTGTGGGGAATACTGTCAGGATGTGGCCAGCAACTTCTCACGGATGTTGTGTCCTAGTGGCCTAGGTACAGTACTGTGGTAGACAGGGCCATGTTCCATGAAATGCAGTGCCAACTATTTTGCATGTCAGCTACACCTACGGTGGGAGCTGTACACACTGTCCAGATGTCAATATCCATTACTGCCATGACACTGGACAGGTCATGTACAGGGGGGCCATACATATGAACAGTACACAGGTTGGAGTAACCTACACAGTGCCTACCATACCTCAAAACTGTACAGACCTTTTGCAGAATGTACACAGGTTTGCAGCATATTTGTGGTGTCTTTATTCTGAAATAGTGGTTGTCTGGCAAATCACCGGCAAACCACGAAAGTCTAAGGTCAGAAAATAATGATGGATTGTAGTGTCTCAGACTTCATACCCTATAGAAAACTGCATGCTAATGCAAAATCTGCTATTGTATCACCCTTCCAGGTGTGTAAGGCCAATAGTTACAATGGTCTGCATATTTAGCCCTTTGCCACCCAATTACTCATGGCTTTGTCCAGATGTCTGCCTCACATACATAGAGAGGTATAGTGCCTAGTAGCACAGCAGTGCATTCTGTCACTTACCATTGTCACCCCAGGGGGGGTCCACTGCCTGGCAGCCTGTGAACATATGAGTGACAGAACACACTGCTTTGCTACAAATGGCCTGCATCAGTCTCACATGGCCTACAGGCCTCTGGCGCCTCACCCATAGTGCCTTTGTAGGGAATGTCATGGGGTCCATACTACCAACATAACACAGTCAACAAAATGCAAATTTAAGGCCATGCCACTAAATGCTAGTAGCATACCTCTCAATCTCATAGAGGAAGAAATCTGGACAAAGCCAAACATAATGGTGGGATAAAGGCCCAACTATAGCGACACATTTGAAATATTGCTCTCATAATGTTAGAAAGTTGATAGAATAATAGAGGGGGTGTGTAGTAACATGGATGTCATGAAGGGTGTGAAGTCTGAAACTCTAATGTTCTGTCATTATTCCCTGACTGCAACCTTGAGTGATTTGCAACAAAGTGGCAGAAAACCACAATGTTAAGGGAAACCAATCAGATAAATGTGTCATGAATCTGGATAATCTGTGAGAATCTGTACAGTTGACAGGTATGGTCATACCAGGATATGACCTTTCAGCTAATAAGAATACTGCACAACCAGGAGATCTCCAGCCAGTATATCACAAAGGTGCTGGACCTTTTACACAGCTTCATCAGTTAATCGGCTGTAGCCACACCTCCCAAATGGCCGGATTGTACAAGAATGTCTAGCCTTTACCTCATAATATAGGTCTGTGCATCATCCATCTTGTATTTCTCTGATAAATAACTGTGATGATCTGATTATATCTGTCAGTAGGTAATGACGCACTACAGTACAGTGTCAAACATTACACATGTCAGAAAATATCTGCTAAAACAAACTATGTAACTCAAGCAACTCATACATTGATAAGAGCAATAGTTACAGTACACCCCTATGTTTGGCCCATTGTTTCCCCATATTGGCAGCCTATCTCAAGATATCTTGCACAAACAGGTTGCAAGGTATGGCTGTAGCACACAACACCCTGGACTGAAGTTCAACTATCCCTGCAATGGATTCCCGCACTTACTATAAAAGGTCATACTGAGCAAGCTCCTACACTTAGAGAAGTGAAGCCCATGTCTGAAACCACATTGGACTATATATCTGTGTATTGTGCAAATGTCTTTGCATACACACAGCTATGTAAACCTGTCTCCACACACACCCATCAGACAGGATTACCCACAGCCAGCTGTAGGTGGCACATATGTGGTATAGCTGCATCTGTTGCATGTGATACACACACACATATATATGGGCAACATATTACAATATGTCAAGCATACACACACATAGACATGGGGAAGAGAGGGACAGACAGTGATAGAGTGAAACACACAGGGAAATATACAGTGAGTCATACACAGGGTTACCCTGAATACCATAGAATGATGTCCTGCTGCAGACAGTTGCATACCAGTTGTAACCACTGGAATGTGCCAGCATGAAGATGAGATTCATTGTCTGATGATACTGAGATGGGTTTTGAAATATCACATCACCTATCTTTGTGTGTGTGTGCGTGTCTGTAGGTCTAAATATTATGATGACTTATCCACCCAGTATGCTTCCAATTGCCCGACTTTACAATATCTGCTAATGTCATTCACCTTAGAAGTACCTGTGGGATGGCTTTAGTCCTGTAATCTCTATAGCATGTATGATAGCTGAGTAACACTATCATGCAAATAACATGATAGGTAGTGGTTCTAATCGCAGCCCCAGCATATGTAACAGTAGTTGTGTGTGGGGGGTGTAGGAATAAGTGCTTTAGTCTAGTCCCAGCCAGTAGACCTCCAATTGCCCTACTTCACAAGATCTGCTGATGTCATTCACTGTAGAAATACTGCTGGACTGGCTTCTGCCCTCTAAGCTCTGTGGTGTGTGCAATAACTGCATAACACTGTAGTACCAATAACTACTTAGGCAGAGCTTCTAATCTCAGTCCTGGCAAATTTAAAATTGTGTGTGTGTGTGTGTGTGTGTGTGTGTGTGTGTGTGTGTGTGTGTGTGTGTGTGTGTGTGTGTGCGTGCGTGTGCGTGTGTGTGTGTGTGTGTGTGTGTGTGTGTGTGTGTGTGTGTGTGAGTGTCTGTAGGTTAAAGATTTTGAGCCCATTCACACCCAGTACACTTCCCGTTGCCCTACTTTAGCAGTTTTGCTAATGTCAGTCACCTTAGAAGTACCTTTGGGCAGCCTACAGCCCCACAAGCTCTGTGGTGCATGTGATTATTGCGTAACACTATAGTGCAAATAACTAGTTAGATAGGGGTTCTAATCTCAGTCTTGGCAAATGTAAAAGTTTGTGCGTTTGTGCCAGTAGGTTAAAGATTTTGAACCCGTTTACACCCATTATTCTTCCCATTTCCCTACTTTAGCAGTCCTGCTGATGTCAGTCACCTTAGAAGGACCTTTGGGCAGCCTCTAGCCTTACAAGCTCTGTGGCGCATGCGATAATTACGTGACATTATAGTGCCAATAACTAGCTAGGTAGGAGTTCAAATCTCAGTCCTGGCAAATGTGTGTGTGAGTGTATTTGTGTGTGTAAGTATGTATATGTGTAGGTTAAAGTATTGTGTGGCCTCTTTAACCCAGTACATCACCCACTGCCATACTTTACAAGGGCCAGTGATGTTCCTCACCTTAGAAGTACCTTGGTACACTCTTCACCCTATAAGCTCCATGGTACATGTAATAAATGCATAACACTATATTAGAAGTAACTAGATAGGTATGGGGTCTAATCTCAGTCTTGGCAAGTGTGTGTGTGTGTGTGTGTGTGTGTGTGTGTGTGTGTGTGTGTGTGTGTGTGTGTGTGAATAGTATCATGGGTGGGTGTTTGTGTGAGTACCATATACATTGGGGGGGCAGGTTTTGCAATTTTTTGCTGTGGTCCACCCAGTACACATCACAATGTCCACTTTATAAGGTCCACTGTTGTCACCCACTGTAGAGGTAGCTGTAGACACTCTGCAGCCCTATAAGCTCTATGCCACATGCAATAACTATGTAACAGTATGGAATAAATAACAATATAGGCGGGCCTTCTAATCCTTGGATATCATTTCCCACTCAGGAATCATAGACAAGCACACTCAGCTAGGCATTAACCCCTATATCACTAGGTGGCTTGCAAACTGGCTGACAGATAGAACCCACGGTGTGAAAGCAGCAGACTCCATGTCAGACTTCTGACAAGTCATGAGTGGAGTCCCACAGGGTTTGGTCCTGGGTCCCCTCTTGTTCTGGATCTATGCCTCTGAATTTCAGCCCAAAACTAAAGGACTCTGGCTGACAATGTTTGCAGATGACTGTAAGGTGGTTGCTATTATTACCTCTCCACATAATGTTGACATCCTGCAGGAAGGCCTCACTGAGACCTACGACTGATGTCAGAACCCTGGACTTTAGCTCAATGCCAGAAAATATGCCGACATCCCCTTTGGGAACAACATGGTTCCCATGACTCACCACATTGATGGTAGTCCACTGAACACTGAAGTGGCTATAAGAGAACTGGGAACACAGGTTGACAGTTAGCTCTCTTTTGACCACCACAGTGCCACTGTGTTCAGAAAGTCCTTCTATGTAGCACATCTCATTACTAAGGGTGTTGCATCCAGGAAGTAAGCGGTCATTGTCTCTCATTACTCTCCCCTCATTAGGCCAATCAATGAGTACAATGGCCCATTTGGCATGTACCTCCCTGGACACCAGCAACAACTGGAGAGGCTACAAAAGTACCTCACAAAGAGGATCCTAAGCCTTAAACACTTGTCCTATATGGACAGACTCGAATAACGCCAACTATTCTCTGTCTCATATTGACTACTTAGATGCGATCTCTGCCTGACTTACAAAGCCATGTCTGACCCAGCTCTGTCAGGAATGCTACATCTAAAGAACCCAGTCCATCCACACCACATGCCCCAGATACCTCAACCCCATTTCCACAATCAACAGAATATGCTGGAGGGACAGGTTCATAACCCAGAGAATACCCTTGCTATGGAACAGACTTCACATACATGTCAAGCAGAGCACCTCACTGGCCCTCTTCAAGGGAAATCTGGATGAGTGGATGGGGAATAAAAATCCCACCCCGGGGGATCACTCCAGTGCTATACTCATTAGACACACTGGGGACTGTCATCAGGTAACATGCTGCCAGGGTAATCCCATGGGCTAGGCTTGTAAAGGCTCCATGGTCATTCACCTAGTACACACCTATCAACCTATGAACCTATGGATCACAGTCCTGGCAAACATGTGTGTGTGTGTGTGTGTGTGTGTGTGTGTGTGTGTGTGTGTGTGTGTGTGTGTGTATTAGTGTGTATAAAAGTGTTTGTGAGTGTGTAAACATGTGAGTGAAAGTAGGTTTGAGGCGATTCTTGCCCAGTACACCTACCATTGACATACTTTACAAGGACTGGTGATGTTATTCACTATATAGGTACCTTGGGACACTCTTGACCTTATAAGCTCCATGGTGTATGTGGTAACTGCATGACACTATAGTACCAATGACTACATGGGTAGGAGTTTTAATCTGAGTCCTGGCAAATGTGTGTGTATAAGTGTGTATATTTGTAGGGTACAGTCCTCACTCTCCCAGTACACAGCCCATTCCTATACTTTACAAGGGCTGGTGATGTTGTTCACCTAAGAAGAACTGTGGGACACTATTTCCACTATAAGCTCAGTGGTGTGTGCGATAAATGCATAACACTTTATTTGCAATAATTAGATAGGTAAGGATCCTAATCTCAGTCCTGGCAAGTGTGTGTGTGTGTGTGTGTGTGTGTGTGTGTGTGTGTGTGTGTGTGTGTGTGTGTGTGTGTGTGTGTGTGTGTGTGTGTGTGTGTGTGTGTGTGTGTGTGTGTGCGTGTGTGCGTGTGCGCGTGTGCGTGTGTGTGTGTGTGTGTGTGTGTGTGTGTGTGTGTGTGTGTGTGTGTGTGTGTGTGTGTGAGAACTGTATCCTGTGCATGTATTTTAGTGAGAACTATATCCATTGGGTGGATGGGTTTTACATTTTTAGGCCTTGGTACTCCCAGTACACATCCCAAAGTCCACTTTACAAGGTCGCTGTCTTCATCAACCATAGAGGTATCTGTTGACACTCTTCAGCATGTGTGTATGAGTATATTCGTGTGTGTAAGTGTGTACAACTGTAGGTTCAAGTATATTGGGTTCATTCTCACCCAGTAAATCACCCATTGCCATACTTTACAAGGCCTGGTGATGTTGTTCACCTTGGAATTACCTTGGGACATTCTTCACCCTATAAGCTTTATGGTACATGCAATAAATGCATAACGCTGTAATAGCAGTAACTAGATAGGCAGGGGCTCTAATCTCAGTCCTGACAAATGTGTGTGTCTCAGTCCTGGCAAATGTGTGTGTGTGTGTGTGTGTGTGTGTGTGTGTGTGTGTGTGTGTGTGTGTGTGTGTGTGTGTGTGTGTGTGAGAACAGTATCCTTTGTGTGTTTGAGTGAGAACTATATCCATTGGATGGCTGTAGTTTACAATTTTAGGTCATGGTACTCCAAGTACATGCCAAGGTCCACTTTACAAAGGCCACTGTTCACATTCACCATAGAGGTATTTGTGGACACTCTTCAGCCCTATAAACCCAGTGCTGTGTGCAACAGCTATGTAACAGTATGGAATGAGTAACATTATAGGCAGGGCTGCTAATGTCAGTACTGGCAATTGTGTGTGCATTGGTGTGTATAGCAGTGTTTGTGAGTGTGTAGACTTGTAGGTGACAGTCTAATGAGTCCTTCCACACCCAGTACACCCCCCATTGCCATACCTCTCAAGGGCACGTGATGTTATTTACTTCACAGGTTCCTTGGAACAGTCATCACACGATTAGTTCCATGCCACCTGCGATAACCACATAACACTGTAGTATCACTTAATAGATGAGTAGGGGTTCAAACCCAACACTGGCAACTATGATCGTGTGTGTGTGTGTGTGTGTGTGTGTGTGTGTGTGTGTGTGTGTGTGTGTGTGTGTGTGTGTGTGTGTGTGTGTGTGTGTGTGTGGTAACAGTATTCTCTGTGTGTTTGGTTAACACAATATCCTCTGTGGGTGTGGGTTTTACCAATCTGAGGTGTGTTCCACCCACTACACTTACCATTGTCCACTTTACAAGGGCTGCTGATGTCAACCACCACAGACTTACCTGCATACACCCCCCAGCCTTATAAACTTTGTGGCACATGCAATAACTGTTACATAGACCTGGTAAATGTGTATATATACAGCTGTACCTCGGCTCTGACATGATCAATGTGTTACCACTCTGCCATACCCCTCATTGGCAATGTCTGCAGGGCCACATCCTTCTGACACATAGACACCTAGAACACAAAAAGAATACAGCATGTGAGACTACATTCACTCAGCATTACTAACACCATTAAGGAATCAGGGCAGAAAAGATACACATACTCTGAAGTGTACCCATTACAAATGCCAGCTGACAGCACCTTACACAGCATTACATAGCTAAACTGTACTTAATTCACCCTGTGCATCAGAACCATATTAGCATGTCGGTGCATTGGTGGTATGGATGACAATGTTGTGGCACAGGTATCATCATATGCACAGGGTGTTGTGTGGGTTTGCCAGAGGCCTAGGCTGGGCCATACGGTTGACCTCATGTGTGTGTGTTTGGAGGGGTGTTCTATGAATGGGCTGTGCAGAGGTGGTGTGTGTGTGTGTGTGTGTGTGTGTGTGTGTGTGTGTGTGTGTGTGTGTGTGTGTGTGTGTGTGTGTGTGTGTGTGTTTGTGTGTGTGTGTATATGTGTGTGTGTCTTGAGGTGACCTGGCTATGATGGTGATGTGTGTGTGTCTGTATGCCCACAGTCATGCCATGTGGCTGCCTACACAGGGATATGTTGGACAGCTGTAGACCATACATGGAAGGGTGTGCAGTTCATCTCTGGCCATGGACATGTGAGCTGGTCCTGCCAGGGGTCTCACTGTCACCACCAAACCCAAGGCCAGATGCAGTGCTACTCCCCAATGGTTACTGCTGTCTGCTGAATCTGTGTCCCTGACATGACTGGCCATGACTACATGCCCATGGCCTGCTCCATTGTGGTGTGGACAGCACCAGCCCTTCGGTACTGCTGGTGTTACTGCCACTATGGGAGTGCGAAGGTGCATGGCCACATAGACTCTCAGCTGATGGTGCTAACCTACATCCACATGGCCAATGCCCATCTCCCACAACATGCTGCAGCACAGACATTCCACAGTCGAGGATTGCCAAGGTCTCACCCCACCATCTATTTATGACTTCAATATTTTGATGTGTGGCCTCAACTAGGTCACGTATGTCATCACGTAAGCCATGAAGAGTTGAAGCCAAGACCCTGAGTATTTGTCTGGTGTTGCATTCACTACATGCGTGTGCATCCATGACAGCCTGAAACATGTGTCTGGTGACACCTGTTGTGGCACTTGCAACAGCGGCTCGATGGGCAGCAGTCCTCCTTTGAGCACCCCTGTCCACCCATCTGTGTGGGACCTCACATGCACTCTGGCTATGGCTAATGTCTACACTCACCACACTAGCCTGTTCCATGCCACCACCTGCCAACTGTCCATCATTTGTGGCTGCTGGAGATGGGGTATATGTGGGCATTGTGACCGTGTGCAGTGACATTGTGGATGAGTGTGAGATGCCAACCAATGGCACAGATTCAGCCTTGGACAACCCCACCTGTGCCTCACTAGGACCACCATTATGGTTAAAGTGTGCAGAGATACTGACATCAGATTCTGAGCAGGAGGGACCATGGGGAAGACTACTTATGTATATTAATACCTGCACTATAAGGTTTGCTGATACACACACGCACACATGCATGCACGCATGGATACACACACAGACACATACAGGTGAGTTGGCACAAAGGTATGACACAAACCATACAATAGCCAACTGGTGACATTCATGACACACAGTCAGACCACAACATACACACTCTGGACAGGCCCTCAACATCATGCAGTGCAGCCTTTCCACTTAATGTAGCATAAATAAATATAAATAAATGCATAAATAAATGTATAAATAAATGAATAAATAAATGTCCACTAAGTGGACATTTATTTATGCTTTTAATGTAATACAACTTTAAATGTGAAGGTATGTCAGTGGGTTCAATTAAGGCAGCTGTTTGTAATTTTGTAACACACACCCTTTTTTTGGGTTTTAAATTGTGTTTGATGATTTTTTCCTTTGTCTGAAGAAGTCTTCCTACTAAGGGAGATGAAAAGCGCTTTACTTTTACATTTCCTAATAAACCTTTGGAGTTTTACACCTGCTGGTTCAGAACCTTTTGGTTTGTTTTTTGACAGCATGGCACATCTTGACTTAGCAATATTTGCACACTCTCCCTTGCAAAAGCCCTCAAACTCTGTCAGATTGCGAGGGCATCTTTTGTGCACAGCCTTCTTCAGGTCACCTCACGGATTTTCTATTGGATGTAGGTGTGGGCTCTGGCTGGGCCAGTCCAGAATGTTGAATCTCTTCTGATGAAACCATTATTTTGTTGATTTGGATGTATGGTTTGGGTCACTGTCATGCGGAAAGGTGGAATTCCTCTCCATCTACAACTATCTAGCTGACACCTGAAGAATTTGGGCCAAAAGGGACTGGTATTTGGAACTGTTCATAATCCCCTCCAACTTGGCTAAATCCCCAGTTCCATCTTATGAACAGCAACCCCAGAGCAGGAGACTGTCATTACCATGCTTCACCATGGGGGTGGTGTTCATTTGGTGATGTGCAGTGTTGTTATTGCACCAAACAAACCTTTTGGAATTGTGACCAAAAAGTTCAACCTTGGTCTCATTACACCATAACACATTTTCCAACATCCTTTTCGGAGACTTGATGTATTGTTTTTCAGAATTTAGCCAGGCCTGGATGTTGTTCGGTGTAAGAAAATGCTTCCATCTTCCAACCCTACCCCATAGGCAAGGCATATGGAGAAAATGGGTGATTGTTGTCACATGTAGTACACAACCAGTAGTTGCCAGAGATTCCTGCAACTCCTGTAGTGTTGCTGTAGGTCTTCTGGTAGCCTCCTTGATCAGTTTTGGTCTTGTCTTCTCATGAAATTTGGAGGAATGTCCACTTCTTCACAATGTCACTGTTGTCCCATATTTTCTCCACCTTTTGATGGCTGTCCACCATGTTCCATGGTATATGCAATGCTGTGGAAATGTTTTTGTACTCTTCTCCAGGCTGATACCTTTCCACAATGAGATCCCTTTGAATCTTTGTAAGCTCTCTGTGAACCATGGCTGTTGCTGTAGTAGGCAACTGAGTAAATGTCTGGAAAAACTAGTAGGATAGCTGACTATTATTCATTGTTAATCAAAGAGTCTCTGTAATTGATGGCAGCTGTGTACCCAAGAAGACGTAATGCTGTAATTGCATCAGAAGCTCCTTCAACAAAGTAGCTTCAGGCTGTGCACACTTATGCAACTAGCTTATTGTACGTTTTATTTTTCATACTTGTTCCTCTAACAAGTTTGTTTGTTTATCAATTGAATTGTACTGGTTATAGGTCACCTTAAAGGTGAGAAGAGCTGTGAAATGTTTTATTTTGGTCTCATTTTTGTATGTCACAAATACATGGCATTTTAACAGGGGTGTATACACATTTTATATGCACTGTATATGACTATTTTTCAAATATGTCCCTAGTTTTGGTCCTTTGTCCCCCCATTTTGTCAGTCTTTGTCAAGATTTCTTGCACTGACAGGTTGTGAGGTATGCTATGGATATGTTACACTTCTGGCAAATAGGTCCCTGTGATGACCAGTCTGATGCAATGCAATTAACCACACCACAAGTGAACATGCACAGTTCGTAATATGGCTAAGAGTAACAGTTGTGTGCATGGTAAATTGCATGACCTTAACATGCCTGGGGTATTGGTGAGCCACAACAGGACAATGCCATACTCACCAGCTTCATGCTGCTGTCCCACATCTAGACCAAAGGTACCTATGTAGTTGTGGGGGAGAGGTATTGTCAGCAGACTCACATGTGGCACTGGTGTAAGATGAATACTACTTTTTTGCACATGTACAGTACAAGCTCTGATACTACACAATTTGCTGTCCTTCACCATAGATGTGCACTTGTGTGCATTACAATACCCCACCCACAAATGCATTTGACCTGACATATGCATCTAGATACTCTACAGAAGCCAGTATGACTGCTACATTATTAAATTGATGTGCACTGGGGCCTTACCTGGATGCTCCTTGCCTGTTGTCTGGGTACCAAACACCTCCACGACTTGTGTGTGTTGGCTTTGCTGGCATGTGGTGGCTGCCCCATGCTTGGCAAGGAGCTCCTCCATTGGTATAAGTGTGGCTTGCATAGCAGGACCCCCACCTGTGGTGAAACAGTCCCTGGCCATGGCAGGAGCCCTTTGCCGGGCATGGCATATCAGGTCAGTTGCCTGATTCCTGACCTGATTGTATGTGCATCTATGGTGGCCTAAGTTGTTTACTCTGTGGACAGGCTCATCCCACAGGGTGGTCCACTCCCACAGATTCTGTTGGCCATGGCCAAACATCACCCCATGGTGGTTGATTATCATCTCGGTGATGGCCGCAGTTTCAGCTGCAGTGTACGCTGGCTGCCTTGCATGCTGCATGTCACCTGGAAGACATAAATAGGGAAACACATCACAGGACCTCATACATTGGTCAGTGTTACTTACAGAACCTGCACATCAACATTGACTAGCATTAGTCACCACTTACGACCACATCATACCCCTGTCATCTATCAGCACAGAATGAGCTTGCATTGCACTCCTGGTCCTAATGCGTCATGTTCCCCCCAACGAGGGCCAGTAAATTGCACAATCCACCAGTCATCATTTACCTTTGTGTATAGGAATGACAGTGGCCATCTTCCTTGCAGATGGATGTCAATGGTGCTCAGGCTCTGCTTGTGTACAGTGTGTAATAGAGTTGGGGGCATATGCCTGTGTTCATCTAGGATACAGACAGCAGACAGGGAGGTTATCAGCTCCCATGGAGACTTACATTTGCTGCCTTTGAATAGGCATTATGGACTTGCTTCCTGATGATGAGGGGAGGGGGCAAGGTACTGTACATTCACATGTGTACCAATGGGGGGTAAGAGGGGATGTTTACACTTCACCTGTCTGCAGCCGGTTGCCTATATCTATGCCATATGTGTATGTGGTGTTATTGACCACCACTACAGAGCAGATATGTGTGTTGCCTCTGGAATTGCAGACACATGTGTGGAAGGCCTAGTGATTTGCCTTGGTGCCTAACATACAAAGCTATGTCAAACCCAGAGCTGTTGGACATGCTCCACTTAAAGAAATCCCAATCCCTCCGAGCTACACACTCTAGGGACCTAAACCTTGTCACCACAATAAACAGAACATGCCGGAGGGATAGATTCCTGTCCCAGAGACTTCCCATACTCTGGAATAAACTACCTATCTATATCAAACAAAGCTCCTCATTAGCACTCTTCAAAAAAATCTTGATGATTGGATGGGAAATAGGAAATTCACCCCGAGGATAATCTCTGTGGCTTTGCTCGACAGTGGCACAGGAAAATAATTTTCTTGGGTGGCAAAAGCCAGGGTACCTTTTTTGGCTGGGCTTGTATAGGCCCCAGGGCCAATAGCCTAGCACCTACCTATGAACCAATGAACCTATGGATGTGTCCAATCTGCATTCAAAGACAGCCTTAGGGTACATCACCTGTGCCCTTATTTGCTTGTGCAGACCAAGGTGACATTACTTCCAATGAGGCACCTGTTTCTTCTTGGGCCATCCAGCAATTGTTTCCACCTATTATGGTATTTGTGTATTGCTGCTGTCCACCACAGGCATTTACCCTATCTTTTGGGAGATGATGTTGTCCTGTCAGGTACTGCTGAGTCCATACAGCTATGTAGGTGCCCATATAGTATTGTGGTGTGGGCCTGGACACTGCTGCTAGTTCCAACAAATGGGACATTGGCTGTACAGCTATTTCTACCTGCTCTGAGGGGTTTTATATTTATTTATTTATTTTACATTTGTTTACCGGGAAAGTCCGACTGGATATATGTCCATTTTCAGTGGAGGCCCAGGGAGAAAAGCTCCAGAAAGCAGAATATAAATACATTAGGAACAATAGAAACATTTAGAGATAAGTATAATATGCAGTTTTCAATAGGGTAACAAACATGGATAAAACATAGTAGGCAACATCAAAATCATGCGGCTTCAATTTCAGACAATAATACACGGAGTTATGGGATAAGTCCCTTCAAGAATTCATACACTTATTAGAGTATAAGATTGAAATGCTTAGGGAGAGTTTGCAGGAACAGTGGGTGGTGATTAGTCAGGGTTTAAGCATGAACACTGTCAATGCTGTTGGAAGTGTAGTTTGAGGCTTTTTTAACTGGGTTAAGGAGGATTGGTGAGTAGGTTTGGCAGGTAGCATATTCCACGTTTTGCCTACTGAGTTGGCGAATAGTGAGTCCCCAGCCACATTTATGCTCTTAGTTGTTTGTACCAGCAGTTTGTCAGCAGAGCATAGTGTTCTCAGGTTGCTGTATGGTTTGATGATCTTATTTAGTGCTGGTGCTTTTTCGGGTTGATATAGTATTTTGTGGGTTATTATAAGTTGTTTGTATCGGAGAGACTGGGCCAATCTAGCCATCCTAGTTGAGTTAGGTTGATACAATGGTGGGTCCTAGAGGTAGCACCTTTAGCAAATCTAGCAATATGGTTGTAACAACTAGCAAGTTTGGTAAGGGTGGCTTGGTTGAGGTTAGTGAAGAGGGGGGAACCATAGAGGAGGGTAGATAGTAGGTGGGACCGAGCAATAGTGGTTCTTGCAAAAGAAGTGAGGAAGGGTTTGATCCTGTATAGGGAGCCCAGTTTTTTGTTGACAGATTTGATGGCTTGATTGACATGGATATCATATTTTAGGACATTATCGACTGTGATGCCCAGGAGTTTTGTGCAAGTATCTGGGGATATGATTGTGTCATTGTTGGAACTTATAATAAAGAATGGTGAGGAGGATTTGCAGGTGGGGGAAAAGATGGGCAGTTTAGTTTTGTTGGGGTTTAATAGAAGCTGACGGTTTGCAAACCATTTTTCTACATCATTGAAAGTATTCTGGGTTAGGGTTATAAGCTCAGTTGAGGAGGAAGTGGTATATATTAAAGTAGAGTCGTCCATGTATTGGATGCAGGTGGCCTTGGGAGTGATGGTGGGTAGGTCATTGATAAAGACTGAGAAGAGCAGTGGTCCTAGTATGGAGCCATGGGGGACTCCTAGAGTAAAGGGTAGACATGTGGATAGGGTATTCTGCCATAAAACTACTTGTTGTCTATCAGACAGGTAAGATTGGAACCATTTAATGGAGCTACTATTCAGTGACAGTTCCTTCAGGGTGCGGAGAAGCAGTTGGTGATTGACCATATCAAAGGTCTTAAAGAGATCTAGGAAGAGAGCAGAGGTAATTTTGATATTGTTTCAATTGGTGTTGATAGAGTTAGAGAAGGATAGGAGGGCTGATGTGGTGCTGTGGTGTGGCCTAAAACCATGCTGAGAGTTGGCCAGTAGTTTATTTTGGGTGAGATAGTGCATTAATTGGTTGTGAACTCACTTTTCCATAATTTTGGCCAGTAGTGATAGTATGGCTATTGGTTGGAAGTTTGAGAGGTCTAAAGAATTCCCTCCTTTATGAAGGGGGATGACATGGGAAACATTCCAGACAGAAGGAACAGTGGCTTCAGTCAAGGTGTTGTTTATTATGATTGAGACAGGGTATGCAATGGCATCTGCCCCTTTTTGTAAATATTCTGGTGGGAGGAGATCAGCTGCCAGGGTAGTGGGTTTTAGTTTGTTAATTAGAGATTGGATAGTCAATGTAGATACAGGTTGGAAGGTGAAAGGGAGTGGGGTAGTGGTTGTGGATGGTTGTGGAGGAGTTTTGAAAGGAGCTGGTGGGGGGTAGCTGGCTAGCTAGTGATTGGATGGTTTTGGTAAAAAAGTTGTTAATGATGTTAGCAGTTTCCTCTGGAGGTTTAAGGTCACAAGTTGAGGGGGGGGGGAGGTTTTGCCAGGGTGGAGCAGTTTGTTTATGCCTGCCCAAAATTTTTGAGGTTTGTTCTAGTGTTTTTGCTGAAGGTGTTTATAGCAGTTTTTGTCTAACAGTGTGGCTTTCTTGGTATCATTCCTTAGTTGTTGGAATTTAATATGGTCAGGTGGGTCTTTGGACTTGTGCCAGATGTCCCATGATTTATTTCTTGCTATGATTTTGGTTTTGGTTACTTTAGAGAGCCAGGGGGCGGTCTTAGGTTTGGCTCTGAGGGTGTGGATAGGAGTGTGGGAATCTAGAATGGAGAGGAATTTAGAATTAAAATAGTCTACAGCATCATCTAGTGGAAGTTCTTTAAGTACGGCCCAATTGCATGCTCTGAGTTCATTCTGAAAGTCAGTGGAGTTAAAGTTCTTGTTGTTTCTGACAGATTTATATAGAACTTGCTGGTGGTTATCCACTTTATGCTTAATGACGTAAGTGAGTAGGTGGTCGCATATATCATCTGGGAGGGTACACGTGTTATACAGATCTGGGTGATTGTTGATAAGAATCCAGTCCAGGATACTGCCTTTGTAGCTGGACATATTTATTCTGGTGGGTGAGGATACAAGTTAGGTATAGCCATGAAGGTTTATATGGGTGGTGGGAGATTCAGAGGAATAATTGTTCCAGTCAATATTAATGTCTCCTAACACCATCGTTTCATGGGGATATGTGTCAGAAAGCCATTGTAGGAAGTCTTCTACAGTATTTGCATTGTTACCAGGAGGGGATATAAATGCAGGCAATGAATATAGATTTACTTTTGTTAAGCTGTAGTTTGCTAACTAGGGCTTCTGCATTACTGAACAAGGGGGGTTGCTGTGGAGCTAGAGTGACATCTATTGTGTTTTTAAACAGAACTGCTACTCCTCCACCTTTCCTGGTGTTTTGGTCTAGTCTAAGTATGTTGCACCCTGGTGAGATAACCTCATCATTTTTAGTTCCTGGTTTTAGCCAGGTTTCTGTAAGACATAGCACATCAGGCGAGCAGGTGGCTAGAAGGGCATGACGATTATGGATCTTGTTGTTAATACTCCTGATGTTTAGGTGACAGGTCAGGAGAGAGTTAGGGGATATTGCATTTGGGTGTATGTTGAAGGTGGTAGTGGGCTGGGAGCTTGTGGGAAAGGTGGGTCCAGGGTTAGGATGGATGTTTCCATCCCTCCTCAGAGTAAGTTGTACCATGATTATTAGTTTCAGCCCTTTACTTATTATTTTATGATAATATCTAGTTTTGTGGCAGATGGTCTGTAGTCTAGTTAATTGGTGGTTGTTAAAAGTGGAGCGGACAGGTTTCTAGTGAGCTAGGGGTTGCTCTGATTCACTCAAGGAGGGAGCAGAGATGGTATGAGATATGGGGTGGTGAAAGCCACGATAGGGCTGGTTTTCATAAATTGTGAGGAGATATAGCCCAGGCAATATAACTGAGAGGAACATAATTGGTCTCATCTTGATAGTAGTGGTACTTGGTAAGGAATGTGGGTGGAGAATTAAGGGGTTGCTGGCAGGAAGGGGTGGTGTATGGAGGTGCGGGTTATCAATGATAGGTTGTAGGAGAGGGGGAGTGGTTTATTGGGCTTAAATTTAGCAGTATTGGGGCGGGTGAGATTTGGGGGCAGGGTGAGATTTGGGGGCAGGGTGGGGCACTGAGCGAGCCCAAGCAAAGCAAGGGTGAGCAGAGCGGGGCTATACCAAGTTACAAGGATTTCCAGGGTCTGTGAATATGCAGGCCTAAAGAATACAACTTTACAGTGCTTTACTCAGTTCTTTTTAAAGTGAGCTCCAATTTACTCAATTTTATTAAATTCTTTGAAAAGTGAGCTGTGTTGTACTCAATACTGTATTAAACAAAGTTTGTAGCTTAGCCAAGCAATTTCACTCACTGCTGGGAGAAAGCAAGCTTTTAACCTGACTTTTATACAGATATTTTGTTACTTCTTTAGCAACTGTGAGATGAAGTAAGCAGGGAGAATGTGTTATACAGGCTGTTTGAGCTGTAGAATGCTTTTTTATTATTTATTACAGTGAAGGCATGCCTATTCTCGCATGTCTTTCGGAGGCCACTTGACCTTGGGGAGGACATGCGGACTTCACACAGAAGGCTGGAGTGCCTTCTGTGTGGTGTCTACATGTCCTCCCCACAGTCAAGTGGCCTCCAAAAGACATGCATGAATGGGCGTGCCTTCGCTGAATGTTGGGCATCGGGCTGGCAATTTTGCACCATAAAAATCTACTGCCAATCATTAGGGGACCGAAGTTCCACTGTGGCGACCCCTAACAGGGAAAAGCCGAAAAGACAAACAACAACAAAACAGCAGCTTGACTAGGGAGTCTAAGACTGTTAAGCTATATTTTACTATGGACCCTAGGCTAGCCGTAGACCCAATTCAGCCAAACAATCAAGTAGCACAACAGTTACACTTAAGATATAGACCCTGCAGTCCTTTTCTTTAGTGAGTGGCAGTGCAGGAATGCTTTTCTTTTAGTTTTCAGGATATTTCTTTTCAGCACAGATTTATAGTCATTTGTGTACAGTTCATTCTGTTTCACACTGTAAAGGGGGGTGCGGGGAGATAGTAACCTGAACAGTAATGGCTATGTGGTCAGATATTACCAAGGGGATGGCACTGTAGGAGTGCTACAGTGGCTACTCATGTTGGTTAGGACCAGGTACATGAGACTTACACCTGCCGTAGGAGTGTTGACTGGCTGATCCACTGCATTGCCATTGACAAAGCCGAGGAATCTATGTGCATCTATGTTCAGGTGGCATAGGTCAGGCACACTATGGTTGGGTATTTGAAGTCACCCAGGAGCAGGGTAGATGACTGAATCCTGACATAGTCCACCAGGTCCTAATAGGTGTGGTGGGTGTCCATAGTCAAGGTTGGTGGCCTGCAGCTAGCTAGGATTTGAGTAGGTGTTTTGTCAACTGTTAACTGCACTCGGGATATCACCCATGTTTCATACTGTTTGACCAGCCTAGAGGTGTGTATGTGTATGCTAATGTTCAACACTCCACCTCCTGTGGCTTTGCGGGGCTCCATTTGGGGTCTAAATGTATGATGGGATGAGTGACCTGGCAAGGGTGGTGTGCTCTCCTGCTCTGTGTTTGACTTGACTATAGCTGCCCATGACATCAGCTAAAAGCTGCACTCCATCAGGTCCACTTCACTGAAGCAAGGACCTGATTGGTTGCAGCAGCCAAGGAAGAGGTGCATTGTAAGGAAGACTAAAGGCAGCTTACCACATTTTTATGAAGCAAATATAATATTTAAAACAAAACAATGCCACAGCTAAAAACGCTAATACACATGTTGCTGTTCACAACTTAAATACAAAGTTGTTTGCCAGCAACAACCTCTGCATTAGAATGGTTCTCTTTAATTTGGAATTATTCAGATGACTTACTTCTGCAGAGACTGCATACATTGACTTAGCAAATCATAGCTCTCAACTGTTCAGATTTTTTACTCATTGTTTTTTGGTCCATGTCTCATAAAAGTGTAGTTTTCAAGCAAATCGCTGGCAAATCATGGAGGATTGAAGTCAGAAAATAATGGCAGACATTTGATTTTCAGACTTCGTATCTTTAAGAAAATTCGTGCTAATGCAAAACCTGTTATTCTGTCAACTTTCTAAGTTTGTAAGAGCAATATTTAAAAAGTGCCCCTCCCTATTTTTGGACCTTTGTCCCCCCAATTATTTGTGGTTTTGTCCAGATTTCTTGCTGTAAGTGGTTGAGAGGTATGCTTAGCATGTGTTATCAGGTGGTTGATAACACATGCAGTGGTGCAGCGGTTTGCGTCTTCATGTCACCTCACAGCAAGAGGTTCTCTGGTTCGACATTCAGCTGGGGTGCCTTCTGTATAGAGTCTGAATGTCCTCCCTGTGTTTGTTTGGGTTTCTTCCCACATCTACAAAGACATGCATTTGGAGTGTTTATCTCTGAGCCTCTGCTGAAAATTGGCTCGTTCCAAGTTGAACTTTCTCGGTAAACAAAATGTTAAATAAAAATCTTATAAGTACTCTTCTGTGCAGAGTCTGCATATCTTCCCTGCATATGTGTGGGTTTCCTCCAGGTGCTCTGGTTTTCTCCCACATTTACAAAGACATGCGTTTGGAGCATTTCTCCCTGGGTCTCCACTGAAAATTGTTTTGTTCCAATCCAGATTTTCCAGGCAAACAAAATATTAAATAAAATGTAAATAAAAAAATCTTATAAGTACTCTTCTATTTAAAATTGTTACACATGGCTGGATTTTATGGTATGGTACATGTGATCTTTATACAATTTCATGTAGTTTATCCAACGCTACCACTAAAGTACATGCAATTTATTTCTTCATAGCAATAATGGGTGTACATAGTCAAAGTGGTTATAGTTGTGGGGGCTCTCTGGATGAAAGTACCTTATGCACCTATCTGGTCATTTTTAAACAGTCAGTAATCTTGTTTTGCAGAATTTGTGTGTGAGAGAGAATTACGCTGAAATACTTTGGCTACTGTGTCTGTGGGAAAACAAGCAATGAGACACTAGAATGGTTGCTGGGGGTGGGGGGATCTCTGGTCCATTACCCTGCCTAAGACTCCATTTGATCATCTGATCATGATCTGCCTTTGCTCACAGACCTCAGATGTGTACAAAGAAAGTTATTATAGCTTGCAGGGGCAGTGTACTGTCTAGGAATAACAAAGTGTATTGTCAAGGAGCAACAAAGTGGAATACATAACTGTAGTCATTTTTTTTTCATTTTCCTAACAATCACAAATCAGACACGCATACAGGTGGCAGCCTTGGTGGAAGGGACGAAGAATGAGGAGGTGTGCTGTGTATATGTACGACAGCAGTCAGTTGAAATACATGACTGTGACCTTTTGAACCTTTGCTTTCACCCAATCTAGTACAGGAGGAATACAGAGGAAGACTGTCTTTTTTGGGTAGGGGGGCTGGCAGGGACGGCTTTTGGTCAACTGCTGCCTAGGCAAATGCTTCCACAGTGCCCCCCAAACCACCCATTTCTTCCATATTAGTCTACCTATTATCCAGATTACATTTTTCTTCCATTTTCTCATAGTTTCTCTTCAGTCTTTTCTGTATTCATTCAACATGTTTTAAAGAAACCATTTCTTTACACCAAAAAATCAACAAATACTGGAAAAGTGCCCCTGCTAGAGCAGCTTTCTAGGTGGCCACCTAGTTAGCCTATGCTGGTATTTTATCAGTTTTGAACTATGGTTACCACCTTTTCAATTATCCAATGTGGGGCTTTTTTTTTTACAGAAATATAAAATTTTTGCAAGATAAACCACACCCACAATCAATGCAAAGGATGAGACTTCATTTATTTTGTTTTTTTTTTTTTGCAAAAATAAAAGCTCATTCCTGTACAACTTTATTTGTTTATGTTATTTCTTATAGTATTTAGGTTTTCAGAAACAAAACAATTGCTTTATGCAACTATTAAAGGAAACCTATGCAATATTTTCAGTCCTAAACTTTCAAGATATTCACTATTTTTCAAGTCTCTCTACAGGACACAAATGCTTAAATAGTGACTGTCTTGCATAAAGATGGACAGGTGGTATAATTTTAGTTTTGAACGTTAAGATTTGAGCACAATTTATGCTTTCCTTGAAAGAAAATAATAAAACTGAAATTCTTTTCTTACTCATGAGTTTAGCTCAGGTCATCATTATATTCATACCTTTCAACTATCCAGATTTTTGCAGAATGTCCAGATTTTTGCCTCATGTTTTTGGTCTATTCCTCATACAATATGTGGTTTTCTGGAAAATCACTGGGGTGATCTGAGGATTGAAGTCACTAAATAATGACATACATTTGAGCTTCAGACTTCAAATCCTTCAGAAAATGTATGTTAACACAAAGTCTGTTACTCTAGCAGCTTTCTAAGTTTATAAGTGCAATATTTAAAAATCTGTCCATATTTTTTAACCTTTGCCCCCCCCCCCCATTTTGTCAGGCTTTGTCCAGATTTCTTGCACTAAGAGGTTGAGAGGTATGATTATATTAAAAGGTTGGGAAAATGGTCTAAAACGCACCGCAGAGCATCTGTAACTTTATGGCTTCAGGGACCCTGGCTTAATTGTGTTATTTCTTAATGGTTATTGCTGTGCTGTCTTGGCCATGTAACATGTGTTGAAAGGATGTAAGGACAACTAAGGCTGAACAGCAACACTGAATTTCTTTCCTTGACTCTGTTCAAGCCATCATCGGATGAAAAAGTGTAAAAAAAATATATATATATATATATATATATATATATATATATATATATATCAGAGTATATAGAAGGACATGGTTTCTTGAAAATGCTGAAGAGTATGGCGAAATGTGAGGAAAAAGCAGAAAAAAGTAATGTACATGGTATAGGGAGCTTGCGATGGGGGAAAATAGAAGGGACCACTGGAGGATGTGTGTGTGTGTGTGTGTGTGTGTGTGTGTGTGTGTGTGTGTGTGTGTGTGTGTGTGTGTGTGTGTGTGTGTGTGTGTGTGTGTGTGGTAAAACAGCATTCCAGGCCTATACATAGAGGTGCTGTAAAGCATCATTGTTGCAACTAAATGCCATAATAAGATAAATGTGACTAATACAAATTGATAAAAGGCCAAGTAACAATAGCATGCAACGTGTTATACAATCTACTGTTATACAAACATTATACAAAACATTAGGACATTAGAAGAATTTTATACAGGCATAAGAAATTTAGACACTCGACGAGAAGTTAAGATTATAGTATAAGTAAAAATCACAGTGAATTCTAGTTGCATTTAGTCATCAATGAGCAATTGATATTTACAAGGTAAATTACATTATAATGTTTTAAAATAATAGCAAGCCAGTGATGGAGATGTACTTTCACTGTCTGTGTATATTTAGTAAGAAGAGTTGAAGAGGTGGCAGTGGAGAGTAAAGTACTATCTGTCAGCCGGGGGTAGAGCAGGGGCAAAGGAACTTGCTAAGCAAGTGTTTTTTAGGCTTGTTTTGAATAGAGCTAAGGGTGTTATCGAGGTAATATTTACTGGCAGTTCATTCCAGATTGATATATGAGGTTTTCAAGATGGGAGGGACCTGGTGTTCAGCTATGGATCTATTGATTAGTATTGATATGGAGTATGCTATGCCTTCTGCTGTTAGCTTTTGGAGTAATTGACTTGCCCCAAAAGGTATTGGTTCAGTTGGACAGGAAAACAAGAAAAATCCTTCATGCTTATCAAATTATTTATAAAAATCAGTGTATACCAAGACTATATAGTCCCTATTGTGAAGGAGGCATGGGCCTTCTCAAAATTGATTACATGAATAGATCTGCAATCATGCAACTGCATATATATCTGCTGACCTCACAAAACCCAAAGACAGGTGAAAGTTTTAAAACATGAGGAGAATAAGTCTACGATGATGTTCCTGCTAAGTTTAGCAGAAGCATATCAATATAAAGCGGGAATTGAATCAGACCAGAAGTAGATAAAAATCAGGCAGCAACTGAATATGCCAAAAAACAAAAGAAATAATATAAGGTGAAGGATCAGATGAGAAGGCAAGAAATGTGGATAATGCATAAATATAGTTGCAAGTACAGAAAACTCTTGGAACAACCTCATGTTGATCAAGATTGAATGCAGGAATGGTTAAGGAGAGGTGAATTTAAACCAAAAGACGAAAAGTTAATATTGGCGGCCCAAGATAGTGGACCACGTACACGTTGGTTCATAAAGTCCATTGAACATGTGGGAGAAAGAGACAAATGTAGGTTTTGTAAAACAGAATTGGAAACAGTCACAAATCTTGTTGATGGTTGTGATATACTAATGGCAGAAGGATTATATGCTGAAAGGCATAATAATGTGGCAAGAGTGTTGTAATGGGGATTGTGCAAACATTATAAGATTGAAGTAGCTGAAAAGCATTGGGAACATGAGCCACAAAGCATTATAGAAAATGAAGAAGTTTATATCACATGGTATTACCTATTACCGACAATTTAAAAAAATAGATGCAAGAAAAACAGATGTAGTGGTCCATGAAAAGAAGGCAAAAGTAGTATCAATCATTGAAATTGCTACACCCAGTGATTACAGTGTCTTACATACAGAGCGACACAAAGTCATAAAATACCAGAGCAACGCGTTTTATTAAAAAGAATTTAAAATCGTACTTTGATATGTTACCGATACATGTAACTCCGTATGAATTTGAGAAGTCAGTTATGGGCACATTGCGAAGAGCACTTCTGGCTAACATCAAAGACTGAAACAATACTAATTTCAAGGACTTTGACTTAGGAATGGGGTCCATTCCCCTCATTATGTTAGAAACCCAAAAGACTTGGAGAAATTAAAAAAGGGAAAATTTCCTTTTCCAAAATTACAGCAGTGCACAACGAAAGCACCACACATACAACACACAACTAGATTTCTAATTAGTGAATGCATAAAAACACTACAGTTATTTATGAAGCACTGATGTGTGTTTTTTGTTTGTTTTAGTAGATGATAGAATCGCTTTTGAATGCGTCACAACTTTTGTAGCAGCAGAGCACACAAACTTCTTGATCTCTCCTAGTCACACGACTACTACTCAAACGGAACTGGAAGTGAATGAATAATCTGTAGAAGGAATATTTTGAGAGAGGCTATCATAACAAGCGTTACAAATTTTACAGTCACTAGACAAAACTGGGTCAACAGCATCAGGGGTAGGAACAGTCACACTCAGTTGCATTGGCTGGACAGCAGACAGTCTGTTGCTGCAAACAGTGAAACCAGAGCATCCATGCTTGTCTCAGATATTTGACTGAGGTAGATCCTTTGATGATACAGGTACATATTAGTTAGACTATGATCTGGATATTCTCAGCACTTACTAGTTGGACTGAATCTTTGGAACAATGCATTCAGGTTGAAAGTCATCAGGAATCAGTTGTATATGGCTACTATTTCATCTTTAGCATGGCCCCATGTTTTGTTTGCACCATGTACAATCAAGGTTCTCTGCTTTTTTTCTGCACTTATTGTGTTCCAGTTTTTCTCCCCCTCTAACTTTAAGTGGGTAGTTTAGCCTGAATGAAGGACAGATAGAGGAGCACAGAATAATGTCAGGTGTAAAACTTTCTGGATGAAGGTTTGACTGTTTGCTCATTTTGTCTGACTATGTTGTACAGAATTTACGAAAGCTCAGATTTTGACTATAATATTGGCATGTCAGTTTGCAATTGTCTTCACTGTAATACCTGTGGAGTGCTTTCTCCACTGAGCAATATTTCAATACACAGTAAGAATTCTGTGATGATCTGCATGCTTTAGTTAATTTTCTGGCAGTCTGTACATCCTTCTCATCCTCATACTGTGAATTCTGAGGATTGGAGGTGGTAAGAGTAAAGCCATACATCAACAAAGTACTGAAACGTACAGGCAAGAAACTGCATAAATGTCTGTAAACAATACAATAGGCAAACCATACCTGGTGAACATTTTCTTGAATCTGGATATTATTTGTTGGCTAGTTGCATTTCATGCATGAACTATTTCTATATCATGATAGTAATGGTCCACAAGTATGAAGTCATTCAACTCACATAAGACAGAGGCTACCTTTTTCAATGAACCTGGAGGTAAGGATGTTTGTATACTTGGCACTTATCTCTGCAATGGTTTATGCACAATACAGAATTGGGACTTAAGTTTACAATGTCTTGAGTAATGTTTGTCCACTGCACTGACATTCTGGCTCTTTCTTGACATTTAATGACACCATTATTACATTTGTGTAGTTGATATTGCACTTCTGCTCACTGACATGAGGGTACCAAAATTCTGAAGTGACTTAACAAGAAGCCATTTTATTCAGATAACTGTGCTCTGACTGTATACTAGTTAAGTGTGAGCTGTTTGGTTAATGTGTAATGATTTGGTCGTCTACTTCACACATTAGATTACAGCTTGCGGCTCTTGGTTATTCTGAGTAGCTTGCTTAAGCGTTCTAGTCATTTAGTAGTTACAGGTTTAGTTGGCATTAGTTCCTCACATACATGTCATCTTCTTTGGTATTAGGTAACAGTTGGTCACACAATTGATTTGGATAATACATCTCCAACAACTAGTTGTTTTCCAAATACATGAATTAGTCTTGCATTGAACCTTATCAGTCTCATTAACAGTGATTTGCACCTCAGTTGCGCATTGTCTAGGTCTCTGTCTCTTTTCCGTTTATGCACAATGTCGTACATTGGGCAATGAGAACCTTTCAGCACTCGTTGTTTCTGTAGCAGTTATAGGTTTTATAGGTTTTACAGGCTCAGGTTGCTAGCCCAAGGCTCAACCCTCCTCGAATGGTGCACCACACACACATTCGCATGCACACACTCACACCTAGGGCCAATTTACAGTGTCCAATCCACCTACTACATGTCTTTGGAATGTGGGAGGAAACCCACATGAATGCAGGGAGGACATGAAGACTCCACACAAAAGGCACCCCAGCTGAAAACTGAACTGGAGAACCTGTTGCTGTGAGGTGACACCACTAACCACTACACCACTGCATCACCTTACATTGTCTTGGTAGTATGAGCTAATTATTGGAACCAATGATTCATGATCAGTCTGAAGTTAGAAACTCTCAAGCCCTAATGTGCATATAGAGAACCTTTCTTATCCTCACACACTAACAAGACACTTTTATTTGGTATCTAAGTTTCTCTAGGCAAACAAATGTAAGACTTGTTCATCTATTTGGAGTAATTCAGCACCCAGGCTACTTACATCTGTACTCACTACTCTCAGTTTAGTTACATTGTAGTATGCTAGCACAGGAGCTGCAGTAATCACTTTATCACTTTGCTGAATGCATAGGGTTTGAGCAGGATCCCATGACCAAGGTAATTGTTTTAACAAATCAGTTAAAGTTCAAAGCATTGGTGACAGATCTGCTACAAGTTTTACTGTGTCTAGGGCTGGTCTTAACTCAGTCTCACAAGATGGATTTTGTAACTCGGCTATTGCTCTGACCTTGCATGTATCTCATCTGATTACACTAATCTGACGTACTGGGCTTCTGTTTTATTAAAGCAGCACTTCTTCTGGGTCAACTTTAACCAGAATTTTTGATGCAGCATTGCCTCTAAGCTTGAATCATGCATTTCTTTGCTTGGACCAAAAAAAAAAACAGGATGAAATCCACAACACCAACACCACCATCTATCAGTCATTGTACGCTGAAAAAGTTCAGGTGCTGAGGTTGTATCAAACAGTAGCTTTTTAAAACAGAACCTTGCCACTAGAATAATGGAGGTTGTCATCTTTTCACTTTCTTTATACAAAGGTATTTGCCAGAAACAGAACCCACTTAAAGTATTTAGTCTGAAAAACATTAACAAGCTTTGATGTTATGTCTTTTAGAGCAGGTAGAATAAATCTTTCTTAACTGCATTTTTGAGCCATTTTAAATCAACATAAATCCGTGCTTGGACCATTCCTTTTAATCATGGGACAATAAGAGCACACCGTTCTGTCTGTTCAGTTACATTTTCAGTTTTGCCCAGGCTCTGCTATCTATTAAATTCAGCATCTTTACCCCCCACCCCCACACATCCATCCAGGTATGATGAGTGGTGGAGGTTTTTTTAACTTAAGATGTAAATGACTGGGCAATTTTGCTGTCTTTTGTAGAAAAAGGCTAATTAAAGTGGTTACTTCTGAAAATAAAATGCATAATGATGTGCAGAAAGTGATATTCTTGCATGCAGTCCCTACTTTATCTTTTACAGAAGCAGACTGGCAAATTTAAATTCTGATTCATGAAACTCCAATGAGATTCATGATTGATGGGGTTCAAATTCAATCTTACAGCAATATCATATGATGCACTTAGAATTTTTCTCAAAGCATCCATAGTTACGTGAGGAAGATACTGAAAATCATGACCCTATAGGCAAGCTCAAACACACTGGAAATTTCTTTGCCATGTCTGACTGGAAAAGACACAGCTCATACACAAATAATCTAATTAGCAGAGCTGTGGCATGTGAGAGTGATCACTATTCAGTCTGGTGTCCTCAATGGCATTATTAGCGGGTGTGACAATTTAGTACAGGGAAAAGGGGAATTAAGACTTTAAACTATTAACAAGTTTAATTCTGTAGTACTAGGTTTGAGCCTGTCTATTCTATTTACATAATATTTAACTCTGAGCAGGTCATGTGGCAAAACATTACTCGCTGAAATAAAGCATTTGTGCTTAGTGAACTTTTTGTGTTAATAAATAAAAACAATGTCCTTACAGCATGTTATGTTTCTGTTCTACGTGTGTTCTTTATCCTGTCAGTCACATCTACATAAATTTCCTTTTCTGTTTTGTAACTAAACAGATTGAAGCACTCAAGGCTGGCAGATCAATATCTTCACTCAGAATGTTTAGATATAAGGATTATATCAAGGAGCTTTGTTACCTTTACTTACCCCCAACCATGGGGGTGCTGCCCCCTGCCATACTTCTACCTAAATACAATCACTTTTGAATCACAACATCAGTAGGCAATGAAACCCCATACACAATGGGGTTCCATGCACCAACATACTGTGGTCTAGCCTTTCATCTGTCACTCTGCTTAGGTATTTCTACCTGCCTGCTAGTGTTTCTATTTATTATTTGCCAGCTGGGTAAGAGATTGGTCCTGGGCATTCTTCAGCCATGATCTAGGCCAAAAGGACAAATATAGTGAACCTGGACAATTTAGTGCAGATGGTCAAGCAGCATAGGTTCATAGGTTCATAGGTGGGTACTAGGGTATCTGCCCAAGGGCATTTATAAGCCTAGCCAGAGTGTGTTGGCTTTTGCCACCCCCTTAGATTAGTTCCCTGTGCCTCTGACCAGCAGAGCCATTAGTTCCCTGCACCTCTGTCCAGCAGAGCCACTGCAGTGATCCCCAGGGTAAATTTTCTGCTTCCCATCCACCCGTCAAGGTTTCTCTTGAAGAGTGCTAGTGAGGGGCTCTGCCTGATGTATATTGTAATCTTGTTCCAAAGCATGGGGAGTCTCTGGGTCAGGAATCTATCCCTCCAGCACATCCTATTTATTGTTGTGGTAAGGTTTATATCCCTAGAGCGTGTGGCTCTCAGAGATTTGTTTTGTTTTAGGTGGAGAATATCCATCAATTCTGGGTTGGACATGGCCTTGTATGTCAAGCAGAGATCACCTCTGAGCAAGCAGTATGCAACCGAGTACAGCTGGAGTTTCTTTAGTCGGGCTGCATAGGTCATCTGTTTGAGGCCAGTAATCCTCTTAGTGAGGTACTTTTGTGGTCTTTCCAGCTGTTGCAGGCGTCTTATAAGGTACATCCCAAATGGGGCGTTGTATTCTATAATGGGTCTAATAAGTGATGAGTAGAGAGACACAATAACCTCCTTTGTTCTGGATGCAAACCCTTTTGAGATTAGGTGGGTCACATAGAAGGATTTTCTAACCACCTTGGCAATATGATCATCAAAGGAGAGATTGCTATCTACTTGGGTCCCCAGATCCCTTATTACTTTTTCTGTATTTAGGGGAGAACCACCTATGTGGTACTTCGCGGGTACTTTGTTTTTTCCAAAGGGGATGACTATGCACCTTTTGGCATTCAGCTTGAGGCCATGATTTTGACACCAGGTATCCGTCTCAGTGAGACCCTTCTGGAGGGTGTCTGTATCAGCTGGAGAATCAATTATGGCCCCTAGTTTGCAGTCGTCTGCGAACTTGGTCAGCCAAAGTCCTCCTCTGCTTGCCTGTACCTCTGAGAAGTATATACCAAACAGCAGGGGTACTAGGTCTGAGCATACTTTTGTGAGGAAACCAGAGAAAGCCATATAGACAAAGAGAGATCCTATAAGTTATTTATTCATGTATTTATTTATTGACATTTGTTTACCAGGAAAGTCTGATTGGGTACAGGTGCCCTTTTTCAGCGGAGCCCCAGAGAGATACACTCAAAAACAGTGAACTGCAATTGAAATGAAAATTTGGACTTTAAAATTATGAGGTCAAAATCTTAACCGTTGAGCTACTCCACCATCCCAGGCTAGTTATCTGTCCCTGCTTTTTATTAATGTTATCGCATAAAACAAAATTGCCCTTAACGGTCATTTTTGTTAAAAGTTATTCCACACCCACAGTTATTTCTTGAACATGCAAGGCTATGTTACTAAAAATGTGTAATTATTTTTTGCATTGTAATGCCAGGTGTCTGCTTTACTATATCATGGATCAAGACGACACTGGTGTTAAAGTCAGTACACTGTAGGCTGATTTTAGTTTGAACAAGATGAAGAACTGTACTTTGTTCTTGGAATAAATGTTTGCAGGTTTACCAGTCAGTGCATTTCTCGGCTCTGTGAGTGGAGGTCTCTGCATTTCCCATTTTATTAGTTTATCAATAAGATTTCATACTTCAGCTGTGTAAGACTATCTATGCATGCCTTTTTTGTTGTTCTAGTCCCATGATGGACTCTTGCATGATTCTGAAGCAGAGTGTAGAAACACCAAAGTATACTCCTCTGTGTGACTTGGAATGCTTCCATCCTGTTTTCATTGATCTTCAGTGGCTGAAATGTCACTAGAGGGATGGGTGAGGGCAAATTTGCTGTGTCACTTCACATTACAGAGACTGAAAGTCTGATTTAAGCAGACAGGTGCATTAGCTGATTTGCCATAAAGGTCATTTTCTGTTATGTTGATAAGGACTGTTAATAGGGCATCAAGGACAGATAAAACATATCACTTGTACTTTTGTGGTACTTAAAGTGACAGGAAACACCTGAGCAAAGAGAGAGGCAATATTTTACTTGAATAAAAATGAGACATTGGCAAATATTCATACAAGATATTTTTTTGATCTGTTGTTAACATCGTCTAAATTGATGTATGCACAGAAAGTTAAAAAGGAAGGTATGTGTACCGGGTGGTGGAATAGAAATGCAGTAATAACTTTTATCAGTTTTGCTTCCATTGGATAGCCCACATTTATTATCCTCATTGAATTTAACACATTTTTTGTACTACAAATGATTTTTAATATGGTTTTGTTAATACTGGCTAAATAAGATGTCACTGCAGGCTGATTCAGTTATCCATTCATCTACAAGGGTAGCCACCAGTTACAAGTGTCTTATCAGAGGCATTCTAGGAACACATTTTATACAGTATGCAAGTGGAGAAAGAAGGAATCAAACATAGCTACAGCATGAAGCTCAGTACCAGCACTGACCCTTATTACTGTGTGTTAGATTGCAACTGTGGCCACTGCACCTGTAGACACTGCAAGGAGCTTCGTAAACAAAACTAGTTCACAACCAGCATTCCACAAGCACATTTGTATAAGCTGTGAATTGTAAAGGCTAATTGATTTTCTTTATATATGTTATTCATTCATTTTGTTTACCGAATTTTGCATTAAAATGCAACTGCCACCCGTTTTCCCACCCTGCAAGCTGTACCAGCTCTTACTAGTGGTTGAGCACCCTTCCCACCTTGACCACTAAACCGTGTTGCTAACAGTAAACAGGCTGAATTTGTTGTCAGTTCTCAGTTGGCCTCACAGGTTTGGACCCATCCCCAGACACTGTGTTTTCAGTTAGAGCTGGCTAAGGGGTACATTATCAAAGGTCTTAATTAATAGTGAGAAGGGGTTACCAGTAAGGTCAAATTTAGAGCAGTGAGACAGCTGTAGATCTGAATAAGAGTTCAAGCTAACTTTTAAGAAAGAGATTACTAGTAGAACAGCATTCTGATTAACTGCATTTATTCCACATTTTTTATTTATTCTGTTTTTAAACCATGGTGATGGTCTGTAAAACGAAATTTCCCATTTCAGCCACAACCCAAGACTTATATCATGCACAGCACATGAACGTGTGACTAATAATGTTGTATGCAATGGTATGGAATAAATTTACACAATTCTAGAATGCATATATGCATACATACATATATGTATACATATACATGTTCAATATAAGTACAATGTTTTTGTATGAGAAGGTTAACAAAATGCAGAATAAAATAACTGTAGAATCTTCCAACTTGTCCCGAATGCATAGAAGCACACATATAATCAAGACCCAGACACAAATCCTGTATGAGCAGAGCGACAAAGTAAGGGATATAAGCATTGCTGTGCAAAGGTAATCAAAATGTAGATTGTCCAACTATATACAAAATGCACAACACTGAAGTTTGTAGTTAACATGAAATAGAGCAGCAAGTAGGAGTAAAGTAAAACTAGGTGCTTATGAAAGAGATAACAGAATGCAGATTGTTTAAAGCATGACTACCTGGACCTCTTTTGCAGATGTTCTATATGTTTTGCCTTACTTCTAAGTATGTGGAGCATTTACAAATGTCATTAGGTAGTGCGTCCTATAATTTAGGACTAAGAACAGAAAATGATCAATTGTGGGTAAGTTATTTGTGGGTTTTCATAGCACATTTGCATTGCATGCACAGGAATGCAACCAGTATGATATACTGTATATTGCCAATCAGTGGGCAGATTTGGGGGGGGGGGGTGCATTGTAATGTAGTGTCTTATGGATGAGAGCATGAAGAAGGAGGCCTGATCCCTCTTTATTGAAAGCCATAATTACACATTTAAGGGTGATAGGACAGTAAAGCAACATATCCTATTGGGCAATGTTTGTAGGTCCGTGACATTTTTATGTGAAGCAAAGATAAAGAGCATAGACCATATTCTAATCACGCCTACAAAATATTTTTCTCTAATTGTTGTTCTCCCTTTTGGAGTAATGAAGTGGAATATTTTATAACAGCCATATAAGGTTATTTTTTTATTTTATGTTAAAGATGGGCCCAGTGTGACCCTACGGATTTAAAGAAAAGACGTTCAATGTTTTGATTATTGTTGTATTGAAATATTAAGTAAACTTTTACATTTTTGAGGTATTCCAAAGAACATCACTTTAGTCTCGCTACTAGTCACTAGTATTTAGTGTAGGTAGTTTTTTGAATAACCAGGTGTGGACATGATTTAGAATAGGTTCAAAGTTGTACATAATTGTTTTGTAGATTGGATCCCAGTTCCAAAACTACCAATCATCAACAAATGATGGAGAAAGGTGCTTAACAAGCTTTGATATACACCCCTCACAGCTGTTAAGCACTAGTCATACACTACAACATTACTTGTGGTCGATGGCCACTACAGAAGACTGCTGGGAAGCTATTATATACTTCAGACTTCTTCTGATTTTTTTTTTCTGTAAACAAAAGCCTAACCAAAGTCTGAAATATTTAACAGCTTCCTGACACCCTCCTGTGGTGGTCTGTCTCCAGATGGCAGTGGTCAGTGTATTACAGCCCTCAAAAGTGTAAAACACTTAAACTGCAACACTTTCTATCTTTAACTCTTGTAGTACATCAAAGCAATTTAATTTCCATACACTACAAAGCATTATGTTCAGGTCTTCCCAGTCATAACCATGTTTTGTTATGTGTTTTCAACATGGATGTCAAGAATCCCCTCTCAAGAATGATATCCTTGTCTTGAACTCATAAAAACCCGGTTATGATCGGATACCCAATTATAATCATCTGTGGAACAGCCATGTATGTCTCTTTTCAAATGTATTATTTATTCCTCCATAGATATAGAGGCCAATACTGAGACTTTTTAGTTATGCTATATACATAGTTGTTTGCTGAGACACTGGTCTGTTAGAAAGATGAAGTGGTCCACGGTTACTGTGCATATCACCTGATAGTAAAAAAAAATTGTATTGTGACACGTTGCGGTGGACAGAAGGAGTGCAAGCTGGTACTTCATTTTGTTAGAGAAAATAGAGTAGTGAATGAGCCTAAATATGCAAGGAATCACTGAGCTAGAGATTTGTACATTAGAATAAGTGGGAGTTGGGCTTTGCACAGATTCATAAAACGTTCCTATAGAAAGGTTGCCTGACAATAGCGGTGCCTTGTAAAGTATTAGCGACATTTCTTTTGAGAGAGCAGTTAAATTAGTTATTTTATTTTTATTTTTAAAAAGGAATAGAGCACAGTTACACACAAACCTTGTTTTTTGTGGGGTTTTTTTTGGGGGGTGGGGTACTCAATCCTGGATCACTGTCTGGATAACTGACTTGTTCAGAGGCACCCAGTAGACAAATGGAAGTTGAGAGAATCAAACCCTAGACTACAGCTAGCAGCTCATTAACATCTCTCTAATGTACAATTTATCCCTTTACACTATTTTCTCAATCTCGTCCTTCATCATATATGATTTTAAAGCCATTTAGTACAAGGGATCAGACTATGTGACCAACATACGTGTGGCACCAATAATTTAAAGAAAGAGGACCAACATTTTATATCTCCCATTTTCAGTCACAAAAATAAATGACTTTGTGAGGCAGATTTTTGTAATATTTTGCATTAAAAATCTTCAGCTTTTATACTGCATCTTTGATAATATGCTTATATTTTTGTCACTTGTATTTTTAAACTTGCATTTATGTGCAATATTCTATAATCTTACCCAAAGTAGGAAAAGTTATGTGCTATTTTGTATTCATATTTTATGCTAATTAGGTCCGCAGACATTTGGCCATACATGCCTACTTTTCAAGAGCCATTGTACCTATTTTCAGTGTTTGCAGATTGAGAGGTAGGATCCTAAAGGGCACTGTGAGTCCCTAAGACTATTGGATGGTATGGTGGGAGTGTGACTGGATAAAGATGTCCGTGAGATGTGAAAGGAAGAAACAAAGGCTGACTGACCCAAGTAGTAGGCAGATGGGCCTAATGGCTGGACGTGAGTGAGGGCCAGTCAGTGAAGGCCACCAGCTTGGATGGAGTTAAGGATGTAGATGGGTATGGTAAGAGGCATGCTGGAGGGATAGGTTCCTGATCCAGAGACTCCCCAGACTCTGGAATAGATTGCCCATACATGTCAAGCAGAGTGCCTCTTTGGTCCTCTTCAAAAGGAACCTTGACGATTGGATGGGAGAAAGGAAATTCACCCCGGGGATCATGTCAGTCGCCCTGCTAGACAGGGGTCCAGGGAAGTAAATAGTGTGGGAAGAAATAGCCAGGGAATTGTTATGGCTAGGCTTGTATAGGCCCTAGGGCCGATAGCCTAGTACCAACCTATGAACCTATGAACCTATGAACTTATGGACCTATGAGGCAGTGGAAAAAAGAGAGCGAGAAGAAGATTTGAGATACCCATTCAGGGAGATGTGTGCTGTGAAGGCCAAGACAGTGAGGGAACAATGAACAGACAAGAAGACCAGGTTCAAACCTAAAACAGTAACTTGCAGCTTCACCATCAGTGAGATAAAGAGTTAAGTCTAATCTTGACATGTCTTTCTATTTCAAATCAGAAGGTCACAGCATCTAGTTTCTTAGCTGAAGCACTTGCTAACTTTCCCAGTAAGAAGTTTCACTTTAGCCTTAATGCATTATCTGAGAAAAGACACTTTTTCAGAATTACTGTAGGTGTTCATTCTAGTTTCCACTTCCATTCAGTGACTCTGAGTGAAGTAAAACATGTTGCTTATGACAGTTCCAAACTCTGGACACCCTGCAGCAGACAGATTTTATGTATAGGTTTTAAGTGCATGCAATACCTTCTTTAATATTTCCTTGGCTCACATTAATAACATCTGTCCTTTATCTGGTCATTACCCTGACCAAATGAACTCTGGCACAGTAATTCTTACTTCCCAAAAACGGCATCAGAAATACAACTGATTCTTACTACCCATGATAGTTTTGTCACCTCTTTCAAAGATTTTTGAAAAAGCTGTAGCCTTTCAGCTTCCTTCACACTTAGAGCTACACAGACTTGTATATGAGTGACAGCATAACTTTTGTAAGGTCTGTACTGACATATGACTGTAGGCACTTACTTATAGTGTCTTTAAAGTTAAGTATATAGGGCATGTTAGTAGGGTGGCTTTTGTAGGTCATGGAAAAATGTTTGGCAGTGTAAGATTAATAGCTATGGTATATCTAGGTAAATAGGCTTTGCTTGATTTTTCCCTTAAAATGGTTTAGCATCTGTCTTCTTTACTGAATATAGCATTCAAATAGTTAATTTTTTTTCACAGCTATTTCTACTAAATGTTGGGGTACCCCACAGATCTGGACTAGATCTTCTATGTTTTTAATATTAGATCTTCTGTTTTGTATTGTTTTCATTAACATAATTTATCTTTCTTCCTCATGTAAATGCACTTCTTTTATACAGATGATATAGCCATTCGGGCTGTTGACAGATCAGTAACACCTGTCGGTGATTCTCTTACCAAAGACATGGCCATTTCTGCACACAGTTTTTTTTATTAATAATAATCCCACTGTCAACTTAAGAAAAACAAATGGCATACTAACTAATATCTGTGGTACAGAGGAATAAAACCTGACTACAATCCAACTTTGGTCAGTTTCAAAATCTGGAAGCACCTTCTTAGCAAAAAAATTCTGGACAAAGCCAAAAATAATGGGGGACAAAGGCCAAAAATCAGAAACAGATTTTAAATATTGCTCTTATATGCTTAGAAAGTTGCTAGAGTAGCAGATTTGGAATTAATATGCATTTTCTGAAGGACATGAAGTCTGAAAGTCAAATGTCTGTCATTATTTCATGACTTTAATCCTCACTGATTTGCAAGAAAGCCACAAATTATATGAGGAACAAACCAAAAATAAGAGTTAAAAAAATCTGGACATTCTGCAAAATTCTGGCAATTCAGAGGTATTCCTGGAAGAGCCAGGTGAACAGCATGGGAAATGAGTGACATATAGCGCACCCATATTGGTGGGGCAGGATTGGTGGTTTCCTAGTGGGCATAAATGCTGCCACAGATATTGAGGCTTACACACCTGACAAGGACCATTTTGGGAAGGTCCTGGACTTAAAACATCCAAACTAGGGGTTGTAGCCTTTAGAGACATAAGAATCAGAACACACATGCATCCAGCAATGGTGTAGGCAGTTCCCATGGTAATGTGTATGCTCATGTCAGCCATTAAGGTTAGATTTTAAGAAAAAAGCTATCCTAGCTAATTTTCTAAAAGATGGAAGACTTCCGAATTGTGGTGACAAGCAGTTCCTCAGCAAGGGGGAATAATCATGATGTACTATCCTATAACATGGAATGACCTGGTCTGAACAGGAGGATTAAACTTCATGTATCTGGGTTTGCTGGTCCAGGAGAAGAAGGTGGGAGTGACAGCTGAGGTCCATAGCAGGATTGAACAAGCCACCACAGCATTTGCCTCGCTCAAGTGCTGTATATAGAAGAGGACAACATCTCTATCACCACCAAGATTTGCTTTTTCCAGACATGGATCTTGCCAATTCTCCTTTATAGATCAGAAATGTGGATTCTCCTTATGGCAGACCTGAACAAGCTTGAGGTTTTCCAAATGCAATGCCTGCACTAAATATTGGGAATCTCACTTTTTAACCACATTAGAAAGAAGAGCATCTGGACCAGATGAGATTAGAAGCCAACAATCAGCGAACCAATCCAGAACAGGAGGCTGCACCACTGTCTATCACATCTAGCCCCAGAAAAGTTGGCTGCATCACTCTCTGTAATGTCTAATCCCAGAACAGGAGGCTGCACCACTCTCTATCACATCTAGTCTCAGAACAGGAGGCTGCACCACTCTCTATCACATCTAATCCCAGAACAGGAGGCTGCACCACTCTCTATCACATCTAGTCCCAGAACAGGAGGCTGCACCACTCTCTATCACATCTAACCCAGAAGAGGAGGTTACACCACTCTCTATCACATCTAGTCCCAGAACAGGAGGCTGCACCACTCCCTATCACATCTAATCACAGAACAGGTGGCTGCACCAGTCTCTATCACATCTAGTCCCTGAACAGAAGGCTGCACCACTCTCTATCACATCTAGTCCCAAAACAGGAGGCTGCACCACTCTCTATCACATCTAATCCCAGAACAAGAGGCTGCATCACCCTCTATCACATCTAATCCCAGAACAAGAGGCTGCATCACCCTCTATCACATCTAGTCCCAGAACAGGAGGCTGCACCACTCTCTATCACATCTAGTCCCAGAACAGGAGGCTGCACCACTCTCTATCACATCTAATCATAGAACAGAAGGCTGCATCACTCTCTATCACATCTAGTCCCAGAACAGGAGGCTGTACCACTCTCTATCACATCTAGTCCCAGAACAGGAGGCTGCACCACTCTCTATCACTTCTAATCACAGAACAGGAGGCTGCACCACTCTCTATCACATCTTATCCCAGAAAAGAAGGATGCACCACTCTCTATCACATCTAGTCCCAGAACAGGAGGCTGCACCACTCTCTATCACATCTATTCCCAGAACAGGAGGCTGCACCACCCTCTATCACATCTAGTCCCAGAACAGGAGGTTGCACCATTCTCTATCACATCTAGTCCCAGAACAGGAGGTTGCACCACTCACTATCACATCTAGTCCCAGAAAAGGAGAATGCACCACTCTCTATCACATCTAATCCCAGAACAGGAGGCTGCACCACCCTTTATCACATATAATCTCAGAACAGGAGGCTGCACCACCCTCTATCACATCTAGTCCCAGAACAGGAGGCTGCACCACTCTCTATCACATATAATCCCAGAACAGGAGGCTGTACCACCCTTTATGACATATAATCTCAGAACAGGAGGCTGCACCACCCTTTATCACATATAATCTCAGAACAGGAGGCTGCACCACTCTTTATCACATATAATCCCAGAACAGGAGGCTGCACCACTGTCTATCACATCTAATCCCAGAATAATTTGGCTGCTTTATTTTTGCCCTGAATGCACATATGATGTCTATATGGGGCCTGAAGTAACTCCTTAGTCTCCTGAGGGATGATTTTTTGAGGTGTTGCCCCTCTAATGAGAAGGGACTGATGTCTGGGTGGGCTGTTACATGAGTTGGTCTGGCAGGCACGTGTACCCAACTCTATTTCACATCCAGGTTCTGTTTCGTTTCCTTCAATGTCATTCTCCATACCTTTTTTGCATTCGACTCTTCCTAACACGTTTCTCTACTCTTTCGATGTTTTTGCCACTTACTGGTTTCCCCATTTCTTATGTCCGTATCCTTTCCTCTGCTTGCTATTCCCCTTTTCTACCTTTCCTATCTACCTGTTTCTTCCTCATTTATATAAGGGGAAGTGCCAGAGCTGCAGAGGTGAGGCACTTCATTGAATGCATACCTGTGCTTTACCTCATCCCTGCATCTTTAACTTTCTTGTAAAATTATACATAATGAATAAGTGCAGCCACCTTACTGATAGCACTCAGGCTGTGAAGGGCCCTCACTGCTATTTGAGGGCCCTTCACATCCCAAAGGGCACTCACTGCTATTCGATGGCCCTTCACATCCTGAGTGCTATCAGTAAGGTAGCCCTCAGGATGCGAAGGGCCCTCACTGCTATTCGAGGGCCCTTAACATCCCGAGTGCTATCAGTAAGGTAGCACTCAGGATGTGAAGAGCCCTCACTGCTGTTCGAGGGCCTTTCACATCCCGAGTGCTATCAGTAAGGTAGCACTCAGGATGTGAAGGGCCCTCACTGCTATTCGAGGGCCCTTCACATACCGAGTGCTATCAGTAAGGTTGCACTCAGGATGTGAAGGGCCCTCACTGCTGTTTGAGGGCCCTTCACATCCCAAGTACTATCAGTAAGGTAGCACTCAGGATGTGAAGGGCCCTCACTGCTATTCAAGGGTCCTTCACACCCCAAGTGCTATCAGTAAGGTGGCTTCACTAATTTATTATGCATCCCTTTCCTTGGAATATTGTCACTTTGCAGGTTAATGCAGGGATAAGCAGTTAATGAAATCCATGATATTTTGCACTTTACCATGAGGAAATTAATGTTTCTGAATACCCCTGACTCACATATGTGTTAAGAATCAGTGAATGGTAGCGTAAACTCCAATTCATGTAATTAAAGAGTATAAGAAGTTGAAAAATTTGGAGGGAAAAATAAAATTTTAAGATGGAAAGATCTTAGGTATAACAACAAGAAAATTATTATATTTAGCAATTATTGCAAGAGTAAGAAAGAAGAAGATAGACAACATAAAATAGTAATGCCATATTTATGGTTCAAATGGAATGAACAGTGTGCAGACCTATTGTATAACTAACAATGGAAAAGGGGAAAGGGGAAAGGTGTAGAGTGGGGAGCGGGGTTAAGGAATGATGGCATATTGAATTGTTTTATGACTTATGTACTTTTCAATTATTTATGTATTTATTTTATTTTAATTTTTTTTATCCCTTTTATTTGTAAATATTTAAATATTGATTTATATGTGTGTATTTGTATGTATGTGTGTGTGTGTGTGTGTGTGTGTGTGTGTGTGTGTGTGTGTGTGTGTGTGTGTGTGTGTGTGTATATATATATATATATATATATATATATATATATATATATATATATATATATAAGTCTACTTTGTTTCATTGAAAGCTCATTTCACTGAATTTGAATTCACCCTGACCAAATAGCTGAAAGATCATATTACTGAAAACTCATTTCACCGAATCTCATTTCACTGAAGTGAAGTACTGGCACTGTATAGAGTACTGTAAGACAAGTAAAAGGTATATGCCCTTTTCTTCACTGTAGTGCAATCCTGGAGTTAGTATATATAGTTAGGGAGTATGTGGGGGGCACAGCCTTCCACCTAGTTTGGGTAAATATTGCCTTCTGGAAAGAATTAGTCATTGGTGTTGTAAGTATGCATGTCTATGATTTAAAATGAATTGTTTTGAAGCTTTCATTGAAATTTAATATAAAACCAAACTAGGTGGGGGCTACGCCCCCCACACCCCCAATGTGTGGGGCCGTGTCCCCTACACCCCTTCTATCTATATATACTAACTCCAAGATCACACTACAGTGGGGAAAAGGGCATATACCTTTTACTTGCCTTACAGTACTCTACACAGTGCAAGTACGTCACTTCAGTGAAATGAGATTCGGTGAAATGAGTTTTCAGTAATATGATCTTTCAGCCATTTGGTCAGGGTGAATTCAAATTCAGTGAAACGAGCTTTCAATGAAACAAAGTAGACCCATATATATATGTAGATTCACTGTATAATCTCGAAATACTAAAATACCGAATTTTAGTATCTCGAGACTATAAAGCCAAAAGCTGAAAAAAAAACGAAACCCACAACTGCAAAATTCAAAATCGCGATAATTCACATACACACACCACCACACAAACAAGCACACATACACCTACCTAATGACACTAAAACAAATAAAACAACACACACAAACACAACATAACAAACACACCTAACCAGTTCCTTAACTCACTAGCTGAATCACAAATAATGATATACTCCTCTTTACTACCCCTCTTGTTCGCACCATACCTCCTTACCTTGTATGAAAAACAGTTTCTCATGGGATGTCAGGTCCTGAAAGGCCATACTATCACCCCAGCTGTAAATCCTCCCATCTTCAACCATACTTACAGTACCAGGTCCTATCCAACATCTTGTTCAGTCTATCAACATCTCAACCCCAGGCACATTAGCTCTAGATTCAAGCACTACCACAAACTAATAAACAAATTCCTGAAGTTCATCACCAAGTATAGACTTAACCTAATACTTGGTGGTGATATTCACCCCAACCCTGGCCTGCCCACTTCAGATACACATACCCCCTCTACTTGCAATCCAAGCTACAAACCTACAATTAATAGGCCAACTAACTCTCTCCTAGCCTGTCATCTCAATATTAGAAGCATTAATAACAAGGTACATGAATTGCATGCACTTCTGGATGTCCACACCCCTGAGTTTCTCTGTTTATCTGAAACCTGGTTAAAACCTAACACTACAAACAATGAAGTGTTACCACCTGGGTACAACGTACACAGGCTGGATCGTGCTTCCAGGAAGGGAGGTGGGGTAGCTGTACTCTTTAAATCTGAGTTGAATGTCACCATAGATGTAATACAACCACCTCAGATTAATAACTCAGAGATTCTTGCCACCAAATTGCAACTTAATAAAAATAAATGCGTTAATATCATCTGTATGTACATTCCCACAGGTAACAATATATCTACACTTGAAGATATCCTGCACTGGCTATCATGTCACTACCCCCAAGAAACCCTACTACTTGGAGACTTCAACATAGACTGGGGCACCTGTTCCTCAGAATCCCCAACCACCCATATTAACCTGCATGTATTTACACAAATCATATCCACCCCTTCCAGGATAGGTAAACCCAACCAAAAAGACAGCATACTTGACTGGGTACTCATAAATAGTCACCCTCCAACTGTACACCTCTGGTACCCTCCCTGATAACCTAAGCGATCACCTTCTCACATATGTAATTAAGCACAAAGCCATTAATTCCCAACAACCCTTACTCAGAAAGGTTAGAAACAATAAAAACTTTGACCCTGCCAAATTCCAACAAGAACTAAACTCATGTAATTGGTCTATTCTAAAACACCTCCCCTTAGAGGAAGCAGTAGCATACTTTAACAACAAATTCCTTGAGATCCTTGATTTGCATGCACCTGTTCATTCAAATAGAACAAAGGCAAAAACTGCGCCATGGCTTTCTAAAGAGTCTAAACTCAAATTTACCCTTAGAAACAAAGCATGGGCTTTATAGCCTTCTTCTAAAGACCCCCAAGATCACATTAAATAAAAGCAATCCAGGAACGAAACTAAAAAAAATCCATTTTACAAGACAAAAAACAATACTACTGTAATTTACAGACAGTAAATCAAAATAACCCTCAGAAGTTTTGGGCAGGTTTAAATAATCTACTACATCCTGGACAAACTTTAACCCCAATCCCTGCTGCTACTATTGATAAAACCCCTGAAGATGTTTCTGACAGTTTAACCAATTCTTTACTGAGACAATTCAAGTCCTAGCTAGCAAACTACCTCCTAGCTCCCCTGGTCCTGAAAGTACCACCCCTAGAAACCTACTCGCATTCAGCTTCCAACCAGTCGCCACTTCACTTATCCGTACCTTGATCAAAAAATTAAAACCCACTACACTTTCTGCTGATCAACTCCCTGCCGAGTACCTACAAAAATCAGCTGATGCTGTTGCTTACCCCATCTCAATATTAATCAATCGAACCATAGTAAAAGCTAAAATTCCCACCATCTAGAAGATATCCTATGTAATCCCACTTCACAAAGGAGGCAACTCTACTGAATTCTCCAATTATAGGCCAATAGCTATACTCTCTCCACTTGCAAAGATTATGAAAAAATGTATTCATAGACAACTCATGCACCACCTAATCCAGAATCACCTTATGGCAGACACTCAGCATGGCTTCCGTCCTCATCACAGCACTACTTCAGCCCTCTTAGCCTTTACCAACACCATAAACCATAATCGCAACAATAATTATATATATATATATATATCCTCAGCCCTTTTCTTGGATCTTTCCAAGGCATTCGATATGGTTGATCACCAACTTTTAATCCACATCCTGCAAACATTCTGTCTTGATACTGGAGCCCTTCAATGGTTTCAATCCTACCTGAATGGTCGACAGCAGGCTGTCCTCTGACAGAACAAACTCTCTAATCTTCTACCTAACACCCTTGGAGTACCACAAGGCTCTATACTAGGGCCCTTGCTGTTCTCCATCTTCATTAACGACCTTTATACTGTCATCCCAAAAGTCAGCTGTATCCAATATGCTGATGACTCTACTGTGATTTGTTCATCCACATCTCCAATAGAGTTATGGTTAGCTACCCAGACCACCTTTAATACAATAGAAAACTGGCTTTCTGAACGTCGTCTGATCCTAAATCCCAAAAAAACGAAAATGCTGTTATTTTCACCAACATGTAGGTCTACCGCTTTCACCTTTACCATAAATTCAAATGATGGCACAATAATCTCCCCTGACCCCTCTACAAAACTATTAGGTGTCATCATAGATAATAATCTAAACTTTGACCTACATGTTAACCAAATGATCAAAACCATCAATAAAAAACTAGGGTCACTTCACAGAATAAAAGCCTTCCTAACCCCTTCAGCTAAAATTGCCATAGCTCACTCTCACCTTCTTTCAACTCTTCTGTATGCATCCCCTCTACTCTTGAATTTAAACAAGACTGTCCTTAACAAACTCTCAGTTTGCTACAATCACATTGCCAGATTTGCCACTGGGCTGCCTTTTAGGACACATCATTGCATCAATCTAAATCAGTTTGGGTGGCTTGAACTACCCAGCCTAATCCAGTATAACCAACTGATTATGGCCTATAAAATACTCTATAATCCGGACAATACTCCTGCAATTAAAAATATTATCACCCCCTATAACAATCCTAGACAGCCTCGATCCTCTAACAAACTACCAGTTCAGACTAGCAAAATTAATAACACAGCCAGTGACTCTCTCTTTGAAAACTCTGTAAGTAGACCCTGGAACTCTCTTCCAGCTGATATTACTTTACTTTCTACCTTAGGTCAATTTAAAACTAGACTCAAACAACATTTGGCACTTAACTGGCTATGTCAATGTATCAAGCCTGGCTAACTCTCTCTAGAATGTGTAAAAATCTGTTACCCAGCTTACTGTGTAATTTAATTTAATCCTGATTTACACTCGGGATTAACTCTAACCTGTGGAACTTGTTTAACTTGCTTACTTATGTAATCACTGTAAATAATCTGTTTGTAATATGTAATGCTGGTATTATGTAATGCTGTATCTGCTTATCCTTGGAGCTTTTCTCCCCGGGCCTCTGCTGAAAATGGACATGCATCCAGTCGGACTATCCCGGTCAACAAATGTAAAATAAATAAAAAATACCATACCTATAAGCAGGGAGGCAAGCCCCCCTGCACCCACACCCCTGCTACTTATATATACAAACTCCAAGGTCGCACTAAATACACAAACACATAAAACCCAACACTACATACACTCACACACACTAAATTCCCTACCCAATACCCTTACAAGAACACCACTTACCTGAATCCCCAGCTAAATCCACAAACCGCACCGCATGTCACAAACGTGACAACACAATGACGGATTTGACATTTCCACATTCGATATTATGCAGTTTCGCGTAACTGCACTTTTGACTTAATAGTCTCAGAATACTAAAACTCGGTATTTTAGTATTTCAAGACTATAAACTGAAACCATATAGATATATAGATAGATAGATAGATAGATAGATAGATAGATAGATAGATAGATAGACAGACAGATAGATAGATAGATAGATAGATAGATAGATAGATAGATAGATAGATAGATAGATAGATAGATAGATAGATAGATAGATATGGATTACCTATCTGTAGTTATTTATTTTAATTTTTATTTTTTATTCCTTTCATTTGTGAATATGTAAAATGCTGGCATGTCTGATAGAAAATTATCTTACTTCACATACCTTTTTTCAGTACACTGGGGATCATGGAAATTGTCCTTTCCCCAATGAAATGTGACTTCAGAGTTGGTAAACATAATTAGCAGGGGGGTTGGAGGTTGTAGCCCCTCATAATGGGAGGCTGAAGGGGCTTCCCCATATAAGATGTTTAATGTTTTTTTTTTTAATTAATTGAGCTTTTGTCCTCAGTTAGATTTGTTGTTTTACATTTTCTATTTAGTAACACACACGCTTATCTCAATACACACACACACACACACACACACACACACACACACACACACACACACACACACACACACACATACATACTATTTTTAATAAGTACTGTGAGATGTCTTACATCTACCTGAGCTTGCACAAACTCAGACAGATAGTACCACAGATTCCTGTCTTGAATGAGGGATGGCACATTCAGGATTGAAGCACACCTTTATGATGCACTGCAGTGTTAGTACGGACAAATAAATCCAAGTATTGGGAATGGGAATGCAACACATAGCTTCTAGCAATATGATTAATTGTACCACCGATGACCATACTTGTCAACTGTATATATTTTTGCAGAACATTCTTGATTCCTTTATTCTTTTAAAATAAAGCATCATAAATATTCAAACACAAGCTTTTCTCAGGCAAAGAAGATCAGCAGCTGTCCTGCCCCAACTACTTGAAAATAGCATCCTGGTCTCAGTTACGGCAGTGAGGACTAAAAGACAAAGGTCTTGTTGCTGCATACATCTCAATTTCTTTGGTCAAGAACACTTTCTCCTCTACATAAGTTTTGTGAACAAGAGTAAGTATGAAACTTTAACGTCTGGCATTACCGACTGAATGTAATTACCAGAAAATCAGAAATGTTATGGGGAAAAGGGTAAAAAATAGGAGCCAAAATCAGGGACATTCTGCAAATTTAGAGACATTTCAGTGGTATGTCTTTCTGAACTAGTACAGTTTTAATTTTCTAAGACAGTTTAAACTTTACAGAAACCCATCCTTCTCAGCTGTCTCTAATTTTGCAGAACATCCTCGATTTTGCCTTATATTCTTTGCCCTTTTCCCTGTAACACATACACACTTAGAGCACATGCAGCAGATATCTATGATGCCTCAGACTACCAAAATCCATTAGAAGAGCATTTATATATTAAATATATAATTTATATATATATATATATATATATATATATATATATATATATGTATATATATATATATATATTTATATATTTTTTTATACAACGATATTTGAAAAAGTCTTTCTTTTATTTTAAATAATGTCATTTAATAATAGTAATAATTCACCTCTGTATGTGGGTAACACAGGATTTATCCATGTTCGGCTTTGTTTAACCACTTGGACTTCATCCTCATCATCAAACCACAGACTGTAAATCCTGCATTACTCACACCCACTCGAGGATTATTCCTAAAATTTACACACATAAATGCCTACGTATAGCTCTATAAATCTCTCTCACTAGATATATATATATATATATATATATATATATATATATATACACACACACACACACACACACACACAGAGAAAATGATACATACCTCTCAACTCTACAGATTTTTGCAGAGTGTCCAGATTTTTGCCTCAAAATTTTGGTCCATTTATCATAAAATTGTGGTTTTCTGGCAACATAGTGGCAAATCATTAAAGATTTAGGTCAGAAAATAATGACAGACATTTGAGTTTCACACTTTAAACCCTTCAGAAAATTCATGCTAATGCAAAACCTGTTATTCTATCAACTTTCTAAGTTTGTAAGAGCAATATTTAAAAATGATCCCTATTTTTGGGCCTTTGTACCACTTTTATTTATAGCTTTGTCCAGGTTTCTTGCTGCAAGAGGTTGATAGGTATGGTGATACACATTATATATTCATGTAAACCATAATGCTCCTGTTGCAGTTACCATTCTCTTCACGGTAGCGCAATCTCAGAGTTGGTATATTTAGGTAGGGGAAGTGGAGGGAGTGCAAACACTTTAATTAATTTATTTATTGTGTCTACTTTTAAATTTCAAGATACCGAAATCTCGATGTTTTGAGTTTGGTATCTCAAAACTCAAGAGTTTGGTATTTCGGGATTTAAAAGTGGACATATATATATATATATATATATATATATATATATATATATATATATATATATATATGTATATGTGTATATATATATATATATATATATATATATATATATATATATACACACACACACACACACACACACACACCACACACATATATATGTCTGTGACTATGTGTCTATATATGTGTAGTTATGGATTTATTTCTTGAATGGCACTATTCTAAACATGCATAATGTCGACACCAAATGGTCAACATTACTCATGTTGACAGACTGCAGTTCATGCACCAAGCATCAATCATGGCATGTAAAAACATTAAAACAACCATCCACACTCCCTGTTAATTATATATATCTAACTCTGAGATCACAAAATTCTCGGGAAAGGGCAAATTCACCAACCTCAAGAATCATCTGATCCACTGCTTTTGTTGACAGGTGTCAAACATCTATTTAGTCAACCAAAAGGTGTTTGCACTTAACAGACATCGACCAACGCACCATTCAACAAATGCAACTGAACCCATACATATATATATGGTTTCCATGAAGCTGATTAATTGCGGCTAATATTGATCTCTGTATTGCTGACCCACTTTGGATGATCATGCAGATCAACAGTTGTTCAATAAGGAAAAGGGGAATATGCCTCCTCCTCCCCAGGGATTGTGCAATCTCAAAATTTGTATATATAATTAACAGAGGTGTGATGGAGGTGCAAGACCCCTGCAAAAAACCCTAGTTTTTTGCAATTTAACATGTTCTGAGGAGTAACCTTATTGCTTACGCAAGTGGGTATCAATATTTGTGTTTCAACATTATTGGGTCAACATGTTGACATGACATCAATTTGATGAATGTCACTAGTTCCATATAGATATATATGAATACATACTGAATAATATAATTTAGCAATGACCAACGAGTGGGTGTGATATATTGAAGGTTTACACATGGTTGGTGTGGTTTGATCATGAGGGCAAAGCCTGAGTGATTAAACAAAGGCAACAGAAGAACATTGAAACAAAACCACTATGAACACAAAGATAACCAAATGAAATCGGCAATGACTAGGTTTTTAAGTTTGAATGTGACTTTTTGGCCAAGATGTTTTTTGATAGAGGTTATCCCTCTGAATTTCTCTTGAACATCATGAGTGAAGTTTACAACAACAGAATCGGCCACTTCCACCCTATTTTAGGTTGTTTGGAAACGGACGAATCAGTGAGAGCTGATATAGTGAGAGGTCAAGAAGTATAGTGCTGAAATACCATACTTCTTTTTCTCAAGTTAAGCATATTGTCACTAAGTTTTGGAACATTTCTAAGTCTGATAGGGAGATATTGAGTCTCATGGGTGAACAACCTAGGTTTGTTTTTAAAAAACGGAGGAATTTGAAACAACATTTTGAGGTACCATCAAAGTCATTATTGGTTTCACAAAGAAACAATGGGATGAGGAAATGTGGCCACTGTAATCAATGTAGTTTCACTATAGAGGCTAAAGCTTTATCATTAGGACCAAGTGGTATGGAAATTAGGTTAGCAGATGGATGTGACTGTAATTCTAGCAAAATCAACTATATTGCACTTTGTTCCACATGTTCTTCATTTTACATTAGGAAAACATAGTTTATATTTAGGCGTAGAATTTATGAGCATCTTAATGACATTAAAAATTGTACCAACAACAATGCGTTGTCTAAACACAATCTTAGTTGCAGTCATTTTGTTTTGTTTAAATTTGCTGTATTAGAAAAGTTGTTCATTTCTCCATGGGGTGGCCCTTTAGAAACGGTTTTAGAAGTGAAAGAACTGTTATGGCAACTTCACCTAAATTCAATGGATCTCCCCAGTTTGAATGAGAACACTTCAGTATTGTGTTAAAATTAAAGGTGTATGATTAAGGAATGCGCTTGGTATACACAGATAATTTAAAGTTTTCAGTTGAGCTCCATAGGGAACCTGTTAGTGTTACAGACACTGAATGAGTTAATGTTTCAATTTTAAGGGTGTTGTTATGGCAATTAATTAATTGCTTAGTTATTTTAATTATATAGTGATCATGCTTAATTGTATTATATAAGGTCTTGTGTCATTTCCTGCTTTGTTCTGATGAAGTCTTTGTGCCAATAGATGAAAGCGTACAACCAGGCACTGTGTGTTTTAATAAAGTTTCCTGGTTTATTGCCAATTTCATTTGGTTATCTTCGCGTTCATAGTGGTTTTGTTGCAACATTCGTCTGGTTTATTTTGTTTTTATTGTTCTGAGAGTTTTATGTGTTAAATCAATATACCCACACCCACTAGTTGGTTATTACTATTATACAATGACATTATTTAAGAAAGAAATTACTTATTTTTTTCTTAAATAATGTCTTTGTATAGCAGCAGTGTGGTGTTCCTCTGTGTTGTTTCCGCATTCTTCCATTTTGTTGATTTACTGCGCATGCGTATAAGACTTGCATTCCCATGCTTACACAGTACAGCACTGCTTTGGAGAGCAAGCAGTGGGAAAAGGAAGCTCACCTTTGCTTTTTTTTTTTTTTTTTTAAAAACTGTGAAATCCAGACAGTTTAGAAGTAAGAGAGAGACAGGACAAAAGACAAGGAAAATCAGGTATGTTTCTTTAGTTTTGCATAACAAACCTGATTTTCCTTGTATTTTCTCTGCCTTCCAAACATGCTTCTCGACCTCTTAGCTCAAGAAAACTGCAAAGTTTTAAATAAGGGGACAAAGGCCCATATTGTGAATGTTGCTCTTGTAAACTTAGAGAGCTGCTAGAATAACAGGATTTATGCTATCGGACATTGAGTTCCATAGCATATATTAATAGAAGAAAGTCCAGTAGGACAGATTTTTTCTATTGCTATGTGTTCAATTTTACAACAGGCAGGCTGGTTGGGTCGACTAATCAGCATGCACGTTTTTGCATACTAACAAACTTCCATTGCATAATTAAAAACTGATCACATAACAAGTGATCAAAAACACAGTTGAAATAAGAACTCCATCACACACTACCACGCATGCCTCAAAGTCTGAACACTCAATAGAAAGGAGAAAGGACCATGTCCCCCTGCACCCTACTTAACACTCCCACAAGTTTTTATATACCAACTCTGACATCACACAACTGCAAGGAGGGGACATAATCCCAGTCCCACCGTACCACAATCTCAGACAGCACAGTAAAGACACCTTTTGATCGGCTTGGCCACAGTGTGAAGTGTTCTTCACTCAGTCATGCAACAGCTTGAAATGGTGATGAACTGTTCAGCTGATCAATTTAATGGTATCTATATTCTGTATCTATCTGTACCTATAGACCGATACATATATATATATATATATATATATATATATATATATATAGACAGACATATGCATATATGGATCTAATAGGTAAAGTTGAGTCAGCATTAAGTCAACATGCTTAATGTCAACACAGTGATGTTGAATCGCATAACATCGACGTGCTTCTGCACACGCTCCAAGGGGATTTCTCGGAATATGCAATGTATCAAACATTGTTTTTGCATGGGGCAAATCCTTCTGTCAATAACCCCCTGCTAATCATATATATTTACTCTAAGATTACACAGTCCCTAGGGAAGGGGCATATTCCCTTTCCCCAGGGATCATCCTTTATCACACAACTATCCACTATATGCAGTGTTGACCAAAGCGGGTCAACCATGCACAGGTCAATCTTAGCCAGGATTGAGTGAGCTCATGAAACTATATATATATATATCAATGCTTCCTGGAATTCATCAATTCCAGTGCCCTGGACCAGCTTATTCTTACCCCCACTAGAGGAAGCAACATCCTTGACCTTGTTATTATAAACATGGGCAACCGTTGCTCTACAATAATAGTCAATTCCTCCCTGGTTAGATCCGACCACAAACTAATCACAATGGAAATCCACTTCCCACCCACACCCCCCGCAAAGGTCACCACCATGAAATACTTCCCCAAATCTGACTTTGGGCTCCTAAAAACAGAGGTGGCGAAATTCGTGGCACCCATGCAAATGGAAAATAGATGTTTGACTGCACCAATACACTTTACGAACAAGTACATAAATGCATGGAACTAGTCATAACCAACAGTACCAAGACAGTCTTCTCCAATAAAAGGAAGCCAATCTGGTGGTTCCCTGCCATTAATAAACTCTACAACAGAAGGAAGAAATTGCTGCAGAAAAAGGTGAATTCCCAAGACTGGAAAAACTTCCTTATTAGCCTCATCAAAAAGTTGAGATCCCTCATCAAAACCTCTAAAGCCAGCTATGAAGGCAGAATTGCAGCAGACACTAAAACAACCAGAAAGCATTCTATAGTTATATCAAGAATCTCTACGGCAATACTTAGGTTTGCTCTGAGTTACTGCACAATGGTACCTTCTATACTGAGTCAACAGATATTGTCAACATACCGGCCGACAGATTCAGTGTCAACTTTACCCCTCTCTCCCCCCCCAAAGGACCTATCACAATATCAGAGGAATGCCAGGCACCCAGCATTACTGCAGCACAGGTTAAAGCTGTATTGTCCAAGGCCAAGAATACAGCTTCCATGGGACCTGACAATATCCCTGGATGTGTTCTACATGAACTACAAAGTGAACTGGCACCACATCTGTGTGCCCTGTTCAATCACAGCCTCACCTCAGGCTTTGTCACCTACTGAATGGCACACTGCTACAGACATCCCTCTCCATAAAGGGGGAGTGACTACAGACCCTGTGAATTATTGCCCCATTAGCCTGATGAGTCTGATATGTAAGTCCATGCAGTACATCATCATGGACCTAATTAAAAAGGATATAGGGGAATCTCCAAACTCTAGATCACATGCAGTTTGGTTTTGTGAAAAGTAGATCATGCCTGCTCAAACTGGTTGACTTCTTTGAGTCAGTCACCAGAGCTGTGGATGAGGGCAAGTAAGTTCATACAGCCTACCTCAATCTGGCCAAGGCCTTTGATACCATTCCCCACTCAGGAATTATTGATAAACTCACCAAACTAGGCATCAACCCTTATATCCCTAGGTAGGTTGCAAATTGGCTCACAGATAGAACCCACAATGTGAAAGTAGCAGACTCCAAGTCAGACTGCTGACCAGTCACGAGTGGAGTCCCACAGGGATCGGTCCTGCGTCCTCTCCTGTTTGGCATCTACTTCTCAGATGTTCGGGCCAACATGCAGGGACTCTGGCTGACCAAGTTCACAGATGACTGCAAGCTGGGAGCCATTATTAACTCCCCAAGTGATGTAGACATCCTACAAATAGGCCTCACTGAGACCAATGACTGGTGTCAAAACCATGGCCTTAAGCTTAATGCCAAAAAATACGTTATCATCCCCTTTGGGAAAATATTACCACATCAATGGGACCCCACTGAACACTGAAGGCATTATAAGAGATCTGGGGACACAGGTCGACAGCAACCTCTACTTCAACCTCCATATTGCCACTGTGGTGAGAAAGCCCTTCTGTATGGCACATCTCATTACCAAGGGTTTTGCATCCAGGAAGAAAGAGGTCATCATCTCTCTCTACTCTTCCCTCATTAGACCAGTCATAGAGTATAATGCCCCATTTGGCATGTACCTCACTAGACACATGCAATAGCTGGAAAGGCCACAAAAGTACCTCACAAAGAGGATCCTAGGTGTTAAAAACATGTCCTACATGGACAGACTCAAAAAACTGCAGCTATTCTCTGTCTCATATTGTCTACTAAGTGACGATCTCTACTTGACTTACAAAGCCATATTTGACCCAGCTCTGTTAGAAATGCTACATCTAAAGAAATCCCAATCCCTCCCACCACACACTCCAGAGACTTCAACCTCATTACCACATTCAACAGAACATGCTGGAGGGACAGGTTCATAACCCAGAGACTGTCCCTGCTCTGGAATAGACTTCCCATACATGTCAAGCAGAGCACCTCAGTGGCCCTCTTCAAGAGAAATCTTGACGAGTGGATGGGAAATAGAAAGTTCACCCCGGGGATCACTCCAGTGGCTCTACTTGATAGACTCACTGGGAGCTGACGTCGGGCGGCACGATGCCAGGGCACTTCTGTGGGCTAGGCTTGTAAAGGCCCCAGGGTCATTAGCCTAGTATACACCTATGAACCTATGAACTTATATATATATATATATATATATATATATATATATATATATATATATATATATATATATATATATACACATACACGCACGTACACATGTATATCTATATATATATATATATAGATATATATTTAAATTCATAAGGGAAAAATACCAACAAGAAGAACTGAGCTTATTCTACAGAAAAACAATGCAGCAGATCAGTGAGATTGCATCTGTCATGGGTCCTGCAGGGGTGGAGGAGCAAGTGGTTTTCTTGCAGCATTTAGCAGTCAGATAAATTGGAGTTGATCAAATTTATTTGATTGATCCCACATGGACCAAACTCCATTTGACATTTATCTTCAACGACACATGTATGTGTATGAGTCTGTCTCCCTGTCCCATTGTCTCACTATGTGAAATAATCAGTTCATTCTTTAAAATAAATCAAAAGCATTTGTTGAGTATTTCAGGAAATAAGACTGAATGCTTGTGGTTACAGGTCTTGTGTTTAAATAATGAAAATTTTGAAAATACTGAAAATTTCAGCATTAGGGCTGTGAAGGTGTATGTCTGTGTTTGCTCAAGTGTTTGTAGGTTAGGTTTACATTAAGGACTAGGGACAGATTTACCTGTTGACCCTTTAACAGCCCGAGCTATATGGCTCCATTTTAGAAGGTCCTGCTCCCATGATGCATTATTTTATGCGTCTGTGATACCCACACCCACTTGTGGTTTATTGTTAAAGTAACAGATAACCCATGATATTCAGGGCAGCAAAAGTGACACAAAACACGCTATAATGCATCAAAATCAAAAAGAATGTATAAAACTTCCTTTGTTACCCATCTTCTTCCGGAATACGATCTTGAGAACAGATCCAAAAACAGCAGCAATTATCACCCACAAGCGTATCATTAAACAAGAGCACCCAGTGAAGGGCACTGAACAATCACAGTGAAACCCTCTTATCATAGTACAGCACATGGAACATATTTTCATGCATGCAGGTAATCAGGGCTAGTTTTATGAGTAACTGTAGTGGATAGTATGACATTTGGGAGCAGAAATCTTCAGAGCAGATTGTGTACTTGAGCGGATGAGTCTTAAAATTATCCATTTCTGTTTAAAGCCAATGTAGCAAATCAGGTCATATGTTCAGTTAGCTTATTTTTGCTTGCCTGAATATACTTCAGCATCTTTCACTTGTTAAATATTTTCTTCTTGTAATGGCAGTCTTTTTCCAGACTTCCTTTGGTACACTGGAGTCAAGACAAAAAGGTTAAAACAACTAGCAACACACCTGGCAAATCAGGGTAACCCAACTCTTAATAGAAAGAAAAAGAAAGGGGAAGATGGCTGATCAGGGTAAAGCTACTGCAGATGTGGAGGAAACCACTGTGTGGGATGGGTGATTGGATTTTATACCTTTAGTGCATTGTTACTGAGAGATCATAAAAGAAACAGCTGCAAACAGTGAAGCATATGGCACAGTTCATTAGGAGGCAGTGTTGTACTCTGAACGTAGCAGGCAGTAACAGAAAGAGCTTACTTAGCAAGATGAGTCAGCTACTGACATCACTCAATGCCCTGCTGTGGAAAATCTAAGCGGAGTACACTGCTTTCTTTATATGTTCTATCCTGTTGTGTTAAGATGCAGGAAGCCATTCCACTTTGAAGTGCAGCAGGTCTAAAGTATGAGGCACAAAATATATTTGTCTCAAAAATAAACACTTTGAAAGAAAATTTCAGAACACACCACTAACACCACTTTCTGGGTATATCTGACTATTCTGTTTCAGCTTGCAAACAACCATGAGAAGGGTGTTATTCATAAAATGACATCTGTGTAGAAATGCGATTCATCATATCAATAACTCTGTTTATATGATAGCAACTTTTAGACTAATGGGCTGTAGCTATGATTTAGTACATCTTGTTTGAAGCAGCTTGGTTTTACCAGCCTAAAGCTGACGTGTGTGTGTGTGTGTGTGTGTGTGTGTGTGTGTGTGTGTGTGTGTGTGTGTGTGTGTGTGTGTGTGTGGGTGTGTGTGGGTGGGTGTGTGTGTGTGTGTTTGTGTGTGTGTGTGCGCGTGCGCGCGTGCATGTGAGCACTGTGATAGTGTGGTAGTTGATCTGTGAATGTCAGTACATGAATGGCTATTGTTAATGGTGGTGTGTCTGTGTGTGAGTGAGTGTGCACATGCCCAGAATGGCATCCTTTCTGAGACTTGTTTCTCTACCTTATGCCCAGTGAGTTACAAGGATAGGCACCACCTACCTCATGACCTTGCAATGACTAAAGCAGGTAATTCAAGAATGAATGCAGAAATGCATGAATAAACGAATGAATATACCTGCATGCTATATGCATATTATTTAACCAGACAAAAACACATGGGTTGTCTTTATGAACATACATCAATATTTAAGTTAGTGAGCCTTGCTTGACTGAAAATGAATGAATAAAAATAACTTCATACAGAGAGACCAATGTTATCTATAGTCCATTTAAGGTTTGCTTATTCAAATGTACTTATAAGGTGAACACCTTAACCGCTATGCCAACCTGCCACCCCCATGTGAATTACAGGAGTAATTTTGAACCATCACTGCTTCTTGTGGTGAAAGTATAGTTTCACTAGTATATACAAGACCCTTGTATAAAAATAATCTTTTTTCATGGGCATCCACACATCTGAGAGTTTGCCTGATAGTGAGTTGAAAGCAGCACTTTAGTGCATAGAAGTACAATGTGTTTTTTTATCATAATGGAAGGTGAGATGTCAATATTTGCACTCACTGAAGAACATCCTGTCTTATCTCTGTCACTGTTTTGCTGATTTTATTCTGTTACACTGCATTCAGTGAGAAGGCAGCAGCCGGTAATATTAATTTTAGTTCACAAAATAAAGTGTGATGTAGATTCTGGCTCTGAATATGAACATTTTATATTTCCCTTAAACAGACCAGCTGGAGAGTTGTTAACTTTAGTTATTCTTTGTCAGTGGCTTATACGTCTAGGGTCCTAGCAGTAAGAGACCGTTGTTGCACCATTCAAGATGGCCTTTATAAATCCTGGAGTCCAGGTGTCCCAACTGTATCACTAACTAAATTATATGAGATGCCTGAAGTATGCGCCTGCTTTTATAATGTTTGCATCACTTCTCATTTTGGTCTTGTTAGCAGTTACATGGGAACATTAAAAAAATATGCTTATATATATAAAATGAATACTATACATAAACATTGTATGCAATTGGTAACCCACAAAATAACTTGTCAGGTCCTGTATCTGAAAAGAATTCACCACAACTAAAACACAAAATTTAGATACAGGTGCTTCAACCAAGTGTAACCTCCAAAAATCTCCCAGGACCAGTCAAAACAATCAGTGAAGAACTGAGATTGAAATATTTCTTAAAACATAAGATTTAGTCTGGTGGATGGTGCAAAATATGGCTCTAGGTGATTCAGTAGTGTTGACTAATGTCACCAAATGGGCATGAGTATTTGGTGGTGATAACTGAGTTGAGGACCCAGCTTACTCCGACCTATGCCAGGGACCCATGCTAATAGTGGGAGGGGTGTACGTGCCCCTACTAGACAGTGTATGCCCACCACAAAGCCCAGCAGCCCTGGATCAATAAGCTACTAGTTGGCTAGTGTCCAGTTGTCCAGCTTTGGATACCTGGAAGAGCTCTGGCAAGCAAAAGCTGGACATAAAACCAGTCAACCTGCTAAACATGAACTAAGAATTGCTTCACTCGTAGGTTCACTGACAGGATGCAGCTTGGAAATGGATGACATGATGGTAAGGAGGAGGGTGGACATCTTATGTGCCCAGGAAACAAGATGGAAGGGCAGTGCAGCAAAGCCACTTGGCTTGGTATCCAGAGTCTACTACTCAGGAGGAGGACAGGCTAACAATGTTGTGGGAAATGTTGTGAGGGAGAGGCTTCAGAAGACAGTGAAGGATGTCATCAGAATTAGCGACAGACTCATGGCAATCAGACTTCAGTGTAATGACTGGGCAGTATTCATAATCTCAGCCTGTGCCCCACAGCAGGGTTGTGATAATGAGGACAAGATGCATTCAGACAGCAGCTGCAGGACCTACTACCTAAAGCAGGACAACGTGAATTGGTGTTGATAATGGATGACCTGAATGCACATATCAGGACAGACAGAACAGGATATAAGGACTGCCTGGGTCCACACGGGTGAGGGAACATGAATAAATAGGAGAGGCCATTTTAGACTTCTGTCTGGCAAAAGGCTTAATAGTAGCCAACACATGGTTCAGAAAGACAGACAGTCACAAGATCACATACAAGAGTGGCCAACATGCAGCTCAGGTAGATTTACTCCTACTAAGAAAAGGGCATTGGGATAGAATCAATGATTGCAAAGGCATCCCCAGTGAAACAGTCATCTCACAGCATAAAACCACTGGTTGCCACATTCAGCTGCAAGCAGTGGTCAGAGAAGGCTCTAAGGTCAACAGAGACCAGGCTGAAGACTTGGAAGTTGACTGGAGAAAAAACACAATAGTTCAAGGAATTATTCAGGGCTCTTGCACCCCAAGAAGAGGAAAGAGGTGGAGATGAAGGAGAATGGCAGTGCCTCAAAACAGCATGTGTTACGTTTACAGAACAGCTATGCAACTGAGCCAAGTATGGAAATAAGGTACATAAGAAAAGCTGGTGGTAGAATGTAAAAGTCCAGAAAGTCATCACAAGAAAGGAGTGCAGGAAAAAGTGGGAGATAGAAAAGATGAACCAGGCTAGAAAGGAATACTGGTTGGTTAACAGAGAGGCTAAGAAAGGAGTTGCAATAGCAAAGAATAGGGCATCAGAGGTACTGTACCTCCTTCTGGCAAGTGACTCAGTAGGTGGTATAAAGAAACTATATCAAGTTGCAAGGCAAGGACAGAAAGATAAAGAAGATAGTCAGACACCCTTCATAAGGGATGCCAGCAACAACCTGGTCACCAGTCCACATGACATCAAAGGCAGATAGAAGGAGCATTTCCAGCAGCTTCTGAATGAATAAATCCCCAAAAGAAGCTGTACTGCCCCAGACACAGCCTACAACGAGATTGGGGGGGGGGGTACCATAGAAGAAGTAAGAACAGCACTAAAGAAATGAAGTCAGAGAAAGCAGCAGGCTCAGATGAGATCACAGTAGATATGATAAAGATGCTGGATGAGCTATGAAGAAGTAGCCCCTGAGGATACTTATAGCAGTACGGAGAGAAAGGTGTATCCTATTTAACTGGAGAATAAGCATACTAGTTCCAGTGTTCAAGAACATAGGGGACATTCACAACTATGTGCAGTAGGGAGGTATCAAACTCATGTCACACTGCAAGAAAGTTCTAGAGAGTGTGAGTGAGAAATGAATATGCAGAGTAGTAGAAAGTAAGATGGGAAATGAGTAGTTCAGATTCAGATCGGGATGCGGCACAGCTCACCCGATGTTTGCAGTGAGACAGATAGTTGAGAAGAAGCTAGAGATGAGGAAAGAGTTCAAATGGACATTCCTAGACTTGGAGAAAGCATTTGACAAGGTCCCAAGAAAGTTGATTTGGGTAGTACTGTGGTGATTTGAAGCCCCGGAAACATTGTTAGAATTAGTGCAAGCTATGTACAAAGACCCAGTGACTCAAGTACATACAGTGTTCCGTCTCACAGCAGGATTCCAGTGGGAGTTGGTGTGCACCAGTGTTCAGCTATGAGTCCACTACTGTTCGTATTGTTGATGGACTACATTAGCAAATAGGTCGGAGGGGACAGATCGACAAAGCTACTGTATGCAGATGATGTGGCATTACAGGCAGATTCTGAGCAAGATCTTCAGCAAAGAATAGTGGAATGGAATGCAAAGCTGAAGGCACATGGGATGAAACTAAGCACAGATAAGACAGTTGTAATGGCAGCAAATGATGCAGTTCAGAATTAAGAAAGAAAGGAAAATTGTGGAACAAGTTAACAGCTTCAAGTATCTTAGAGGGCTAGATGATGGAAGGGAAGTCAGAATGAGGAGGTCAAAGCTAGAATCAGAGGGGCTAAAGCCAAATGGTGCAGAGTGTCAGGTGTAGTGCATGACAGAAGAATGCCAAAGAAACTGAAAAGTTAGGGGTACAAAACAATGGTGTGATCAGTACTACTGTATGGTACAGAAACCTGGGTAGTAAATACAAAGCAGTTGAGGAAGCTAGATGTGATGGAAATGAAGTGCTTGAGAAGGGTGGGTGGTAGGATGTATACTGAGGTACAGACAAAGAAATGAGGACATAAGAACAGAATCCAAAGTAGCTTCAATTGCAGAAAAGGTAAAAGAGAACAAATTATGGTGGTTCAGGCACATACAGTATATAGAAAAGCAGAAGACAATCTGGTGAAGAAGATTTGGTACACACAGGAAGAAGGCAAGAAGAAACAAGGGCGTCCAGAAAAGAGGTGGATGGATTGTGAGAGAGAAGACCTGTGAGGGTCATAGGTTCACAGGTTCATAGGTAAGTACTAGGCTATTGGCCCTAGGGCCTATATAAGCCTAGCCAAAAAATGTACCCTGGCTTTCGCCACCCAAGAAAATTATTTTCCTGTGCCCCTGTCGAGCAGAGCCACAGAAGTGATCCCTGGGGTGAATTTCCTATTTCCCATCCAATCATCAAGATTTTTCTTGAAGAGTGCTAATGAGGAGCTCTGTTTGACATAGATAGGTAGTCTGTTCCAGAGTATAGGAAGTCTCTGGGACAGGAATCTATCCCTCCGGCATGTTCTGTTTATTGTGGTGACAAGGTTTAGGTCCCTAGAGTGTGTAGCTCGGAGGGATTGGGATTTCTTTAAGTGGAGCATGTCCAACAGCTCTGGGTTTGACATAGCTTTGTATGTTAGGCAGAGATCACCCCTGAGTAGGCGACATGTGATGGAGTAAAGCTGTAGTTTTTTGAGACGGTCTGCGTGGGGCATCTGTTTGAGGCCAATAATCCTCTTTGTGAGGTATTTCTGTGGTCTTTCCAGTTGCTGTAGATGTCTTGTGAGGTACATACCAAATGGGGCGTTGTACTCTATAATGGGTCTAATGAGTGATGAGTAGAGGGGAACAATGACCTCTTTTTTTCTGGATGAGAATCCTTTTGTGATGAGATGAGCCACGTAGAAGGATTTCCTGACCACTGTGGCGATGCGATTATCAAAGGAGAGACTACTGTCCACCTGTGTCCCAAGGTCTCTTATCACATTTTCAGCATTAAGTAGACTACCAGCTATGTGGTAGTTCATGGGTACAGAGTTTTTACCAAAGGGGATGACAATACACTTTTTGGCATTGAGCTTCAGGCCATGGCTTTAACACCAGGTATCTGTCGCAGTGAGGCCCTTTTGTAGTTTGTCCACATCGTTAGGAGTTTCGATTATGGCTCCTAGTTGGCAGTCATCTGCAAACTTTGTTAGCCAAAGACCTTCTGTGCCAGCCTGCACTTCAGAGAAATAGATACCAAACAGGAGATGACCCAGGACTGAACCCTGTGGTACTCCACTTGTCACTGGTCTGAAGTCGGATTTGGAATCCGCTACTTTCACAGTGTGGGTTCTGTCCATGAGCCAGTTGGCAACCCATCTTGTGACATAGGGATTTATACCTAGTTTAGTGAGCTTATCTATAATTCCAGAGTGGGGGATGGTGTCGAAAGCCTTGGCAAGATCTAGATAAGCTGCATGAACCATTTTACCCTCATCTATGGCTTTGGTGACTGCTTCAAAGAAGTCAATCAGGTTTAGGAGACATGATCTGCCTTTTACAAATCCAAACTGAGTAGGGTCCAGAGTTTGGAGATTACCAATGCCTTTGTTTATGAGTTCCACGGTCAGGCATGAGTGTTGAAGAAGGCAGGAGAGTGGCAATGAATAGAGAGAAATGGCTACAGTTGACACGACACCCCAACCCCATGTACCTTCTCACTCATTGTTTTAGTTTGTTGTTTGGGATAGTTTTGCAGTGACCCTAATGATAATGGACATCAGCTGGCTATAACAGCTCTGTGTTTCTAATGCTTAGTCAAATACTCTGCTTGTGCTGTGGTGACAAGGTCATAACAAGGCCAAAATATGCATATCCACAGCTGGTGGGGTTTGGCTTTATTGACCTGAAATTGTCCAGTAAAATGACAAAACAAGTCATAGGCATTCAGAATCGCCAATGAGCTGAAGCACCTGATATTCATAAGGATCATTTGCATATATCCCATGTGCCTCTGATATAAGAGGTTTGGGAGGTCACTCAGTCAAAGTTCTAACTTTGCTGGAGTTTTCATTTTGTTTTTACTGATTGTTTTTTCAGTGACCTTCTCACTCATTGTTTCGCCATGTAGAAAATGGGAAAAAAGAGGATGACGATGATTAAACTAGGTGGAAGCACCTGTATCTGGCATTTTGCATTTTAATTGTATACCATTGCATAGGACTGGTACTTGATAGAAGTCACATGACACAGTCATATGCAGTTTCTTAAAGGTCAGTTTACATTCTCTTCTATATGCTGTGTACCTGGAGTAGACCAAGTATACAGTACATGTGCAAAAAAAAGATCTTCGGCATGTTCTACAACTCACAAATATGTGAATCTGGAGTATATTGTGGAGAAGCAGAAGACATGTAGGAAACAAATGTAGTAGAACGGCATAGAAAACAAAGCCGACATACCCAGTGATCCCCATCACACCCTCTGTGCTCTCTGTCATACTCAATGTTCTCCTAACATACCTAGTGTACCCCTTTTATACTCAATGTTTCCCTATCATACCAAGTGTTCCCCTATCATACCCTGTGCCCCCTATTATACCCAGTGTTCCCCTATTATACCCAGTGTCCTCTGTCATACTCAGTGTTCCCCTATTATACTTAGTGTTCCCCTATCATACCCAGTGTACTCATATCATACTCAGTGTTCCCGTATCATATGCAGTGTATCCCTATCATACTCAGTGTTCCCCATAACATACTCAGTGTTCCCCTATCATACCCAGTGTACTCATATCATACTCAGTGTTCCCGTATCATATGCAGTGTACCCCTATCATACTCAGTGTTCCCCATAACATACTCAGTGTTCCCCTATTATACTTAGTGTTCCCCTATCATACCCAGTGTACTCATATCATACTCAGTGTTCCCGTATCATATGCAGTGTACCCCTATCATACTCAGTGTTCCCCATAACATACTCAGTGTTCCCCTATTATACTTAGTGTTCCCCTATCATACCCAGTGTACTCATATCATACTTAGTGTTCCCGTATCATATGCAGTGTACCCCTATCATACTCAGTGTTCCCCATAACATACTCAGTGTTCCCCCATCATACCCTGTGTCCTCCTATCATACTCAGTGTTCCCCTGTCACTCCCAATGTTCCCCTATCATACACAGTGTTCCCCTATCATACCCAGTGTACCCCTATCATACTTAATGTTCCCCTATCATACCAAGTGCTCCCCTATCATATTCACTGTCTCCCTATCATACTCAGTGTTCCCCTATCATACCCAGTGTACCCATATCATATTCAGTGTTCCTGTATCATACCCAGTGTACCCCTATCATACTCAGTGTTCCCCTATCATACATAGTGCTCTCCTATCATACTCAGTGTTCCCCATCATACCCTCTGTCCCTCTGTCATATTCATTGTTCCCCTCTATCATACCCACTGTTTCCCTATCATACACAGTGCTTCCCTATCATACCTTGTGTCCCCCTATCAAATTCAGTGTTACCCTAATATACCCAATTCTCCCCATCTTACCCTGTATCCCCATCATACATATTGCTCCCCTATCATACCATGTGTCTCCCATCATACCCAGTGCTCCCCATCATACTCAGTGCTCCCCTATCATACCCTGTATCCCCATCATACATATTGCTCCCCTATCATACCCTGTGTCTCACATCATGCCCAGTGTTCCCCTATCATACTTAGTGTTCCTCCATTATACCCTGTGTTCCCCTATCATACCCAGTGTTCCCCTAATATACTCAGTGCTCCCATATCATACACTGTGTCTCCCATCATACATAGTGCTTCCCTATCATATACAGTGTTCCCTTATCATACTCCATGCTCCCCTATCATACTCAGTGCTCCCCTATCATACCCAGTGGTCCCCTAATATACTCAGTGCTCTCCTATCATACACTGTGTCTCCCATCATACATAGTGCTTCCCTATCATACACAGTGTTCCCCTATCATACCCAGTGTTCCCCATCATACTCAGTGCTCCCCTGGTTTGTGTGAACAGGTCTGTAACAGGTCTGCATCCTATGCAGACATACTTCACACAGAAAGTGTATGTCTTTATTTTTCTTGGGTAGACTGATCACATCCCCGCCAGGCCGCCACCTGCTGTGACTCTTACATAAGCCTCATACTTACTTACTTTTCTGAATGATTCATGCATTGAAGTAGTTTAAACATAACATTATTTCATAGTGAATGCATGCACTTACAATGTATTCCACTGTAGTCATGTTAAGATGTTTTGCTGAATTTACAACTTCCTACATTGCACATGTTACGAATTGAAACTGAAGATTTTCACTGATTACTTTCAAGTCATGTCAACATGCTATGTCTAAAATAGCTGTAGACAGTAAAATCTTTTCAAGTCACTGACTTTGTGCCATATTTATGACAGACTATGCATTTTGGGTATATGTTAAGTTCCTTGCGTTATATATCTTTCAGCTCCATTTTAGGACTGTTCATGGCATTACATTACTGCGACCTGCTTTTGTGAATTGAAGTAATGTGCAGCCATCTGTCTACAAGACGCAGTGCACAAACCCACCATGTGCCATGTTTGTATTTATGGTAGAATGTGTATTTCTGGTAAATAAATATTTCGTGTAATATAATCATGAAACCTTTTTCTTTTGCACCATATAATATCAGCTTTTAAAGGGAAATTTAATTTTCAATATCTCTTGAAGAGTTTACTCACTTTTTTTAATTACCTTCAAGGTAGTGATGTAATCAATTTTATTTCACAAATTTTATTTTAAGTTAATAAAAATCCAATGCTTATGTCTGTTTTGCTCATTTATATTAAACCGCATGCCTTGGTTACAAAGGTCATAAATACAATTGGACGAATACATCATGGGAACCAATACTGTGTATATATCTATACGGCCTATATGTCCGGGTTTAATTACTTCTGTAGCCACTTAAATACTTTGTGACTCTAAAAAATGAATGAATAAAATAAAAATAGAAGTTGGCAGTTTGTTTTCTGGACTATATAAGGCAACCATGCATATTTGGCAAGGATGTATTACTAGAAACAATGTTGGATCATGGCAGCTGCTTGGCTGTGTAGCGTTAATGTGCAATGTTACATTTTATACACATCATTAAAAATGAAATGATTCATTCTCTGGATGCAAGTTATTTTAGGTTTGTATGGCGATCTCTGTGAAATGTAGTCAGAAGCTATGTGAGGAACAGTTCTGATGTCTGAGTGACCACTAACCCATTAAGTCTATTTGGTCATTCAGAACACATAAAAAAAAACTTCTCAAATAATTCAAGGAAAATCTTTCTCTAATAATAAGCTACCAAATCTCAACACACTGCTCAGTGCTATAAATTGGACTCCCCTGTCTGCCATGTCTGAACTCATCTCTGCTTTAGAATTTTTCAACCCAAAACTGATCACAAGTCAGGATACGCTGTAACCCCTTACAAAATAAGAAGGATTACATCACAATGTTACCCATGGCTTTCAGTGATATTAAAAACAAAATTAAAGTAGAGATTCAGCCTGGAAGTACTATAAAGGAACCCCAGCAATACAGAGCTACACCAAGCTTTTCTGAGTTTAAGGAAAGAAGAAAGAATGACTCTTCAGCAAGATCACCTGCAGGCAGGTGCAAGGGGGTGCACTTGCACCCCGCTGGAACTGACTGGTCGGGAGATTAATTTTCTTTTAATTAAAAAAAAGTTTTTTTTTTCTTAAAGAAGAATGCCCTTTGCATCCAGTCGCACAGACGAAATAGGTGTTTGCGGCCTGTTTTCATCTTCTCCATCTGTGCGACCTTTGGTTTAGGTCTTCATCTTCTGTGCCCACATGGAACATGGAATTTGAATTCCAGAAGATGTTTGGGTTGCGGATGAATATACAAGTGAGAGGTAGGTGTGTGTGTGCGTGTGTGTGTGTGTGTGTGTGTGTGTGTGTGTGTGTGTGTGTGTGTGTGTGTGTGTGTGTGTGTGCGCGTGTGTGTAAGTAAGACAGAAGTAGGAGTGTGAGTAAGGGAGCAGGGGGTTCATACCTCACAATTATCCAGATTTTTGACTCATACTTTCTGTTTGCTTCTCATAAAATTGTGTTTCTCTGGCAAATCATTGAGGACTGAAGTCAGAAAATAATGGCAGACATTTGGGCTTTAGACTTCATATCTTTCAGAAAATGCAAACTAATGCAAAACTTGTTCTATCCACTTTCTAAGGAGGTAGGGGATGAATGTGTGTGTCATACCTCTCAACTGTACAGATTTTCACAGAATGTTCAGATTTTGCCTTATATTTTTGGTCTGTTCCTCATATCCTTCAGAAAATGCATTCTAACACAAATCCTGTTATTCGAGCAAGTTTATAAATGTGTCCCTAGTTTGGGGCCTTTGTGAGTGTGTGTGTGTGTGTGTGTGTGTGTGTGTGTGTGTGTGTGTGTGTGTGTGTGTGTGTGTGTGTGTGTATGTATAAGAGAGAGGTAGCAAACCCCTCAGCTGTCCAGGTTTTTGCAGAATGTCCAGATTTTTGCTACATATTCCTCCTAAAAAAGGATTGAAGTTCATAAATAATGGCAGACATTTGAGTTTTAGAAGTTATATCCTTTAGAAAAATGCATACTGACACAAATCCTGTTATTCTAGCAATTTTGTAAGTTCATGAGAGCGATATTTATAATCTCTCCCTATTTATTTTCGGCTTGGCCAGATTTTGTGCATTAAGAGGTTGAGGTGTGTGTGTGTGTGTGTGTGTGTGTGTGTGTGTGTGTGCGTGTGTGTGTGTGTAAAAAATAGGTAGGTAGTATGTCCTCCTTTGGATGAGATGCCTAGTAACTATGAACCTGTTTTTCAGCTTGCCACCCATTCCCTGTTGCAGTATAGCAGCTTACCATTTTTTTAATGTAACACAGGCAATTTATTCTTCAAACAGTATGATGCAGAGGAAACACTCCAGGTGCAGTTAACAACTGACAAGACCACTATTCAAATCATAGCTAGCTATAGGTCTCCAACTCTGACTCAAGATGCCCACTCCACCTATCTGGACCACTTCGAATCTATCAGGATTCAACCCTTTACCCTGATTCTGAGCAACTTTAACTACCCAACCATAGACTGCAAGAAATACTCATGCCAAAACACAAATGCCCAGAGATTCCTTGATTTCGTCAATGCAAATGTCTTGGACCAGTTAGTTGACACCCCCACAAGAGGTGAAAACATATTGGACTTGGTATTAACCAACATGAGTAACCACTGCAGCATCCCTACAGTGTCATCATCCCTGGTAAGATTTGACCACAAAGCAGTCACTTTCGAAGTCACCATCTCCTCCAACCCCACCCTAGCTAGTGTCAAACAAAAAACTTCTTCAAAGCTGATTAAAACCTCCTGAGGGAAGATATAAACAGCTTCACAGCTCCTCCTCCTCCATAGGAACTGGCACATATGTCCAAACCTACACTAAAGTACTATATGAGCATTTATATAGCTGCATGGAATCAGGAATACCAGACAGGACAAAATCATTCTCCTCAAGAAGAGTAAACCTGTCTGGTGGGCATCTGCAATAAATAAACTCTATAACAAAAGGAAAAAATCGCTGTCCAGGACCAAGAAGGAGCAGGTGCCTATTTGGAAGTAATCTCTCCTTAGCCTGAATAAGCAAATAAGAGCACTAGTGAAATCCTTCAAAGCAAACTTCGAGTCCAAACTGGCCACATCTACTAAAGACAATCATAAGGCCTTCTTCACATATGTCCACAATTTCAAGTGAAGCACCCAGATCTGCTCAGAACTGGTGATCAAGGACACCACATACACAAATACTGTAGATATAGCCAACCTGCTGGCAGACAGGTTCAGTGAAAGCTTCACCTCTGTTTCCCCCATCAGTAAAACATAATATCCCCAGTACCTGCCCCCCTTCCCTTATCTCTAGGGAGGAAGTCATCACTGCCCTCTTGAAGGCAAAAATACAGCCTCCATGGGACCTGATAAATCCCAGGCTGCATCCTACATCATCTCAGGCAGGAACTTGCAGCACCATTAGGCACCCTATTCAACCAAAGCCTAAGTACCAGCTTTGTCCCAACCGTGTAGAGGAAAGCTACTGTCATCCCTTTGCACAAAGGTGGAGAGTCCACCGATCCAGGAAATTATAGACCCATCAACCTAACTAGACTGATCTGCAAGGCCATGGAGTGGATTATCATGAACCTCATTAACAAGGACATTGGCAACCTCCAGACACTTGATCCCACACAGGTTGGTTTTGTCAAGGGGAGGTCATGCCTGCTAAATTTGGTCAAATTCTTTGAGGCAGTCACCACGGTCATAGATGAGGGGAAGATGGTGCAAACCACCTACCTTGACCTGGCCAAATCCTTCAATATTATTCCCCACTCAGGTATAATAGATAAACTCTCTCAACTAGGCATCAATCCATATGTTACCAGATGGGTAGCAAACTGGCTCATTGATAGAACCCACCTAGTCAAAATAGGGGAAGCCACCTCAAGTAGTAGACCTGTAACAAGTGGTGTACCTCAGGGAGTGGTCTTGGGACCTCTGCTGTTTGGGATATACTTCTCAGAGGTGCAGGCAAAATCTAGTGGGCTACGGGTGACCAAGTTGGCAGATGACTGCTATCATCAATTCCCCTAGTGCTATGGACATCTTCCAAAGTGTCTCACGCAAACAAATGACTGGTGCTAGAAACATGGCCTCAAACTGAATGCCAAAAAATGCATTATCATCTGTTTTCAGGAGAGTGATGTCCCCACAAATTATCACATTAATAATAAGGTACTAAGCACGCAATCAGTCGTAAGAGACTTGGGCACCCAGGTTGATAGCAAACTGACTTTTGACCACCATATTGCCTCTGTTGTACAGAAAGCTTTCTACATGTCCTACCTTATTAGTAAGAGCATCTCATCTAGGGACAAGGTGGTCATAACCTCCCTGTATTCTTCCCTTATAAGACGCATTATTGAGTACAGTGCCCCTTTCTGCATGTATCTCACAAAGCACATGCAGCAGTTGGAGAGACCACAGAGGTTCCTCATCTGGAGAATCCAGGGCTTCAAACATCTACCATAAACAGATAGGCTAAAAGCCCTGTCCCTCTACTCAGTCTCCTACAGACTCCTCAGAAGTGACCTCTGTCTGGCATACAAAGCAATCTCTGGCCCTGCCCTGATGGGACTGCTGCATATCCGCAAGTCAAGCTCCATTCGAGTAATCTGCACATGCAACTTCAGCCTAGTGTGTGACATCAATAGGACTTGTTGACAGGACAGATTTGTGACCCAGAGACTTCCCCTTTTGTGGAATAGACTCCGTATCCATGTAAAGCAGAGTACCTCATTAAATCTTTTTAAGCGCAACCTGGATAATTGGATGGGAAACAGAAAATACACCCCTGGGATTCCACCTATGTCCCTGCTGGACAGTGGCATAGGGTGCTGATTTGTTGGAACATGGGCTAAATTCTTGGCTAAGCTTGTAAGAGCCTCAGGGCCAATAGCCTAGTAATGTCTTATGATCCTATGAAGGGTAGCAGGGAATGAATTTGTAGATGAAACACTGAAATATAAAGTTGTTTTCTAGTAACAACCTCTTCATTAGTTTCAGATCTCTTTAATGTGGAATTATTCACATGACTTTTACTTCTACAGAGATTTTGCATATTGACTGAGGGTCTATATTATATAATCGAATAATAACAATGTTGAACGCTCTAATGAGCAAAAATGCCAGAACTCGAAGTTCCGTTATTGAGATTGCAGTACAGGGAAGAGTGGGATATTTGCCCTTTCTTCACTGTAGTGCAGTCTCGGAGTTGGACTATATATTTAGCAGGGGGTGTGGGGGGCACACCCCCCCCCCACAATAAGGATTTCGAGTTTCTGTATTTTCGTTCATTAGAGCGTTCAACATTGTTATTTTTCGATTATATAATATAGACCCTTGACTGATATTGGTGGATTGTAATGACAGAAGTTTGAGTGGCCTTTTATGGTTGAAATGTTCTGAATTGGGCAGTTTGTCATTATTGGTTCATATGCCTTGTTTCATTGATTACTGGCAAAATGTTAAAAACTATAAATTTAAAACACACTCTAAAAAGTGGTGCTGTATTATACAAGGGATATAATTCAATTATTGTATATTATAATTGGTTCACCTTCCTAACTGTATTAAATAACTTTTGCATGGTCCTAAAAATGTGTGCAAGGGGACTATGATTTGAAAACATCCAAAAAAAAAACTTAACCCACCACTGGCCTGATCAATTTTCTTTGAATGTGAGTTTCGATGCTTTTTCAGTGAATGCGAGTTTCAAAGGTAGAGAAGCTTTAATACTAAGTCTGTTTTCATTGTAAGACTATTGCTTTGTTTAGCAAATGTCTATCAGTGTTTGTGCTATAAAATTTGAAATAAATGTTGTAAATTAAATCCAAACATCTATAATCATTGTAGAAGTAAAGCATTAAACAGTATTCACACTGAGAGTTTTGAACAGTGTTTATGGCAACTGGGGAGAAATAGCCAAGTAATGGGACACTGGAATGGCTTTGTGGGGGGGGGGGTGGCTAAGTGGGGAGCTAGGTGGGGAGGCTCTGGGTTTGCACCGCCCTGCACAAAGTCCTGCAGGCTCCCCTGCTCTTCAGCTACCAAGACTGAACCAGTAATATTGAATCGCTCCACCTTTGCTAATGATTATGCTCACTTTTTGCAGCACACCATAAATGATATAACCAAAGCCTTTCCAACAAGTCCCTGCTTCTCAAATTCAATAATTCAGGAGCTAAATCCATCAATCTTCATTCCACTTTTGTGAGGCTTACAAATGAAAAAAATAACTAAACCCCCTACTCATATTTTTAACCTCTCTCTCCCCTTCTCTCTCACTTCTCACCTCAGGCACTGTCCTACCAGCATTCGACCACACAGTTCTCCAAAGGGTTGAAGGATTATAGACCTATTTCTACCCTGTGGCCTATTACCAAAATATTTGAAAAGCCTTTAAACAAACAACTACTTAACTGCATTAATAGCTATGGCCTGTTCTATGATGCACAGCATTGCTTTTGCAATGCCTTCAGTGCCTTTACTGCCCCGGTAATGGCCACTGATATCATTTATTGCAGTGTGAATAAGGGACTTATTACTGCAGGTCTCTTTGTTGACATTATAAGGGCTTTTGAAACTGTTTGCCATGCCCTTCTTCTCAATAAACTCAAAGATTCAACTGTGGAGCTAACACTATGCTGGTTTCACAGCTATCTGTTAGACAGAACCTTCCAAGTCCTTAACAATGTTGCATCCTCTACTGCTGCTAAACCTAACTTCTCTTAACTTCTTTTCTCTTAACTTCTCTTCTTTTCCTTTTCTTTGTTAATGATCCCCCCCCTAGAATTACCGAATTTTAAATTAATAATGCGTGCTGATGATATGATACTCCGGCAATCCAGTACTATCAACTCTGACCTGCAAACCAAGTTACAGGACAGTCTCACTCAGTTATGCACCTGGTCCACTATTAATAAACTACTAATTAGCCCCATGAAAACCAATGTCATGGTCTTTGCCTCAGCTAAGAAACTACATTGTTCTTCCTATTCTCTTAACAGATCTTAATGAGAACAGAATACCTAATGTTACTGAAAAGAGGCGCCTAGGCATAAGCTCGACCCTATCCTTTGCTTTACACACACACACACACACACACACACACACACACACACACACACACACACACACACACACACACACACACACACACACACACACACACAGATTTTGTAACTAATAAAGTCCTTGCTCAATTAAAACCATGTAGCAAGATCAGTCACCTCCTTTCGCCTGCTGCTCACATGACCATTGCTAAAAATATTTTAATACCTAAACTTCAGTATGGCCTTCCTCCTCTTCTTAATTCTCACAGAATAGAGACTGCTGAGAATAAAATCTGCTGATTCCTTCTGTTAGCATACCCCAGATACACAGTTGCAATTTGCTAAAAAAATCCAAATGGCTTTTAATGCCTCATAGGTCCACTTTTCTTCTAAGTACTGTAATTTATAAGGTGTTAAAATGTGGTCATTGTCCACCTTTAAGGGTGAAATAACCTTTACAAGACAACCCTTATGTACTCAAACGTTTACAGCACAATAGTTTCTCTCTAGTATGTGCGCTCTTTAAAAGTGTTGTAGGTGAGACAGCCTTCTTTAGACTAGGACCTGTGACCTGGAACCCCCTGCCTACAGACATCAAAAATCTAGAAACCATTTAAAATTTCAAAGATGCACTTAAAGACTATCTCTGTACTGAATCTACTTGAAACTATTACCATGACAATGGTTAGGTAGCTTGTCATCCCATATCATGAGTAATAGAATACATTTACTAAACCTTTCTCGGCCTCTTAATGTAGCATCTCATATGGAAATACTGCACATGTATATAAGAGTTTATATATTAAGCTTGCATTTTGTATATATATATATATATATATATATATATATATATATATATATATATATATATATATATATATTTCTTAATGCATTCTGACCTGATCTTTTAATGTTACTCTATCTGCATTCAGTCTAATTCTGTTCTGAATTTTGCTATGTACTCCTATTATATATAATAATGATGGTTAAAATAATGTGATTTTCTGAACTTTGAGCTTGGGTCATGGCTGAAAAGAGTCAATAGACCAGTCCACTTATCCAGTAAATAAATAGTAAAGACAATAATAATAAATAAATCTTACAGGGTGGTGCACAGAAGCTTCATTGGTTGAACAGTGTGTCAAGAATAAGACAGCTGGCCAACTAGATGCATCCGTGTTTACTAGAGGTATTGTGTCATCATCTGCATCCTTTTAACATCTTTAGAGAATCACTTAAGTTCTGTGTGGCTCCACAATGAATGTGTCAAACTCTCATTTCTAGTATAAATCCATTAAATAATCAACATTACTAAGTTCCCTTCCTCCATGTACCCTGATCATCCCAACATGCATAACCCTCCCATAACCCAATAATAATAAATAGCACCGTTTTCCTAGAAACATGCCTTTAACCCTAACTCCCCCCAACTCTGTACCACTAAACTCGTAAGTCATTCTCTAACCCTAAACCCCCCACTCTGGAGCACTAAACTCGTAAGTCATTCCCTAACCCTAAACCCCCCACTCTGGAACACTAAACTTGTAAGTCATTCCCTAACCCTAAACCCCCCACTCTGGAACACTAAACTCGTAAGTCACTCCATAACCCTAAACCTCCCCTCCCACTCTGTAACACTAAACTCGTAAGTCACTCCTTAACCCTAAACCTCCCCTCCCACTCTGTAACACTAAACTTATAAGTCACTCTTTAACCCTAAACCTCCCCTTCAACTCTGTAACACTAAACTCATGAGACACTCCCTAACCTTAAACCTCCCCTCTCACTCTGTAACACTACACTTGTAAGTCACTCCTTAATCCTAAACCTTCCATCCTACTCTGTAACACTAAACTTGTAAGTCACTCCCTAACCCTAAACCTCTCCTTCCCACTCTCTAACACTAAACTCGTAAGTCACCCCCAATCCTAAACTTCCCCACTCTGTAACACTAAACTTGTAAGTTACTAACCTTAAGACTCCCGCCCTCCTCCTAATCCTAAATTCTCAGAAAACTCCTTAACTCTGACTCCCACCCTCCTCCTAATCTTAAATTCTCAGAAAACTCCCTAACTCTAAGACTCCCTCTCACTCTCTAAACCAACAGTTCCTGAGTGCACCCTGCCCAAATCCTCCAGTTACCACATTAGCAGTGTAAGTGAATAACACACTCATTCACTTACACTGTTAATTACTAACAAATGCAACTTATCAAATATGCCGTTTGACGACCAGTGAAACAGCATTCAAACTAAAACAGTTCAACAAAATGCTGCACAACTAAACTCTGATGGAATCTGGCACAACTAAATCCATGCATATATATATATATATATATATATATATATATATATATATATATACACACACACACACACACACACACACACACACACACACACACACACACACACACACACAAAACGTTTTATATATGTAGCTTGTAGCTTTTATGTATTTTGGATTTATTTATTTATTTATTTTATTTTCATTCATACGTTTAACCAAGATGGTGCTGCGGTAGCTCTGTCGCCTGACAGTAAGATGTTGTCCCGTTCGATTCTTAGCTAGAGCGTCTTCTGTCTGGAGACATGCGTGAATGGGCGTACCTTCGTTGAAGGTTGTGCATCAGAGCTGGCAACTCGGCACATAAAAATCTACTGCCAATCATTAGCGGATCGGAGTTCCGCTGTGGCGACCCCTAACCGGGAAAAGCCGAAAGACACAACAACAACAATATTTAACCAAGATGGTCTATACAGATAAAAATCTCATTTACAGTAAAGTCCAGAATTCTGAAAAAAAATTGATGAATGGAAAAACTGCAAACAACATGTAGTACAGTTAAGAAAAACTTAGGAAAAGTATTATAAAAAGTAAAGTAAAAATGCAATCAAGCACAGTAGTGCTTTTTACAAAGAACTGAATACTAAATTATATGAAAATTAACTTTTGTTACAGTATCACACCAGCTACCGTTAACAAAATCTGGTGATTTAGTTATAACCGTTCAGTTACCTCAGCCAGAGAATACATATTGTTCATAGGTTCATAGGTTCATAGGTTCATAGGTTGGTACTAGGCTATCGGCCCTCGGGCCTATGTAAGCCTAGCCATAACAATTCCCAATTCCCTGGATATTTCTTCCCACAATATTTACTTCTCTGGGCCCCTGTCTAGCAGGGTGACTGTCATGTTCCCCGGGGTGAATTTCCTATCTCCAATCCAATCATCAAGGTTCCTTTTGAAGACGGCCAATGAGGCGCTCTGCTTGACATGTATGGGCAGTCCATTCCAGAGTATGCGGAGTCTCTGGGTCAGGAACCTATCCCTCCAGCATGTTTTGTTCATTGTGATGACAAGGTTTAGATCCCTGGAGCGTGTGGCTCTGAGAGATTGGGATTTCTTTAAGTAGAGCATGTCCAACAGCTCAGGGTTTGACATGGCCTTGTATGTTAAGCAGAGATCGGCTCTGAGTAGATGATATGCCACAGAGTATAGCTGGAGTTTTTTTAGATGGTCAGCATATGGCATCTGCTTTAGGCATGTGATTCTTTTAGTGAGGTATTTCTGTGGCCTTTCCAGCTGTTGCAGATGTATTGTGAGGTACATACCAAACGGGGCATTATACTCTATAATGGGTTTAATGAGGGATGAGTACAGTGGGACAATGACCTCCTTTTCTCTGGATGAAAAGCCCTTAGTGATGAGGTGTACCACGTAGAAGGATTTCCTGACTGTTGTGACGATGTGGTTATTGAAAGTGAGACCACTGTCCACCTGTGTCCCTAAGTCTCTCATCACACTTTCGATGTTTAGCGTCCTGCCACCTATGTGGTAATTCATGGGTACATGTTTTTTCCAAAGAGGATAACTATACATTTCTTGGCATTAAGCTTGAGCCCATGGCTCTGGCACCAGGCATCTGTTTCTGTAAGGCCTTTTTGTAGAATATCCACATCATTTGGGGATTCAATAATGGCTCCCAGTTTGCAGTCATCTGCAAACTTTGTTAGCCAGAGTCCCTTAGTGTTGGCCTGTACTTCAGAGAAGTAGATGCCAAACAAGAGTGGTCCCAGGACTGAACCCTGAGGTACTCCACTTGTCACTTGTCTGGAGCTGGATTTGGAGTCGGCTACTTTTACAGTCTGGGTTCTGTCAGTAAGCCAGTTGGCAACCCATCGAGTGATTTATGCCCAGCTTAGTAAGTTTATCTATGATTCCAGAGTGGGGGATGGTGTTGAAGGCCTTGGCGAGGTCCAGATAGGCTGTGTGGACCACCTTACCCTCGTCCACAGCTCTGGTGACTGATTCGAAGAAGTCAGTCAGATTCAGGAGACAAGATCAGCCCTTCACAAACCCAAACTAGGTGGGGTCCAGTGTTTGAAAGTTGCCAATGTCTTTGTTTGTAAGTTCCATGATAATGCGTTCCATGCCCTTGCAGATCAGGCATATCAGTTGTGTCCAGTGACATGACTCCTATTCAGCCAGTAACAGTAGGAGTGTGACAAGGTGTATGCTGGAGCCTTTAATGTTTAATATTTTAATTAATAAAATATGCAAACCTTGTCACTATAATCCAGTAGACTGATAGGCTACTGTATTGAGTTATATTGTTTAAAGCAGAAAAGAAATGTTAAAAATTTAAGTACAACCCTGCCTGAAGTGAAATCATTTCCTTTCCCCATATTATCAGTTATAAATGTTAAGAAAGTTAAATTCTGCCTCCTGAAGTAGAATACTTTCTTTAAGACAGTTTTCTCTTTCATTCAGCAGTACTTCACTTTTCAAAATTCCTTACATAAAACAGGAAAATGGAGTCTATCTCTTGTGCCATTGGGCACTTAATATGTAGTGACATGAGGGGCACTATTAATTTTTTAGAAGAATGTGAACTAACAGAGACAACAAAGGAGTGCCCTAAATGTGGTGGGACTGTGAACATAGTGTCAGACAGTTGCTTGAGAATTAGGAAAAATGGAAATGTTGATCTAGTAATTGTCGGATTGTCTCTGGTTTTCATGTCGATATTTCGGTTCAAAAGTTCCATTGACTAGACTGATGTTTATACATATATATAATATATGAGAACTTAATTTGTTTAAGCATTGCTTTGGTTGGCATCTGTTTAGTCAGCAAAACTGGGTTGACTAAGCCCTTTCCTGTGCATTCCTGGAGTTAGTATATATAATTAGCAGGCTGTGTGTGTGTGTGAGGGGGGTCAGCTCCCTATTTGGAGGGTGCAGGAGGTTTACCTCCTGCAAAAATCATTAATTTGTTTATGTTTTATTTTTGCATGTGCCGAGACTATTGCTCAGAGCATGCATAGTAGCTTGTCTACATTTGCAATGTCAATGCTTTCAGGTCGATGTTGTGAACATCAACATTTGGGTCATTCGATGATATTCAGTAGACCCATAAAGATATATATATATATATATATATATATATATATATATACACACACACACACACACACATACACACAAAAAAACATGTGTATGCATATATATCATACCTCTGAACTGCCAAGATTTTTTCACAGAATGCCCATATTTTTTGCTTCATATTTTTGGTCTATTATTCATACAATCTGTGTTTTTTCTGGATTTTTGTTCCAACTCAGTAAGGAATAAATTCATTATATAATGACAGGCAGCTGAGGTTTGGACTACATATCATTCAGAAAATGCATGGTAACACAAGACCTTTTATTATAACAACTTTCTAAGTTTATAAGAGCGATATTTAAAATTAGTGTCTATTTTTGGGGCTTTGTTCCTCCATTATTTTTGGCTTTGTCCAGATTTTTTGTGCTAAGAGGTTGACAGGTATGATATATTTATATATATATATATATATATATATATATATATATATATGTACATATATATATATATATATATATATATATATATATATATACACACACACACATACCTATATATATATATATATATATATATATATATATATATATATATATCTATATATTTATATCTATATCTATATACACACACACACACACACACACACACACACACACACACACACACACACACACCATATATTTATATATGGTTTACTGTCAAAATCTCAAAAGTTGATACAAAATCCATTCGGAACTTCGAAATGAAAGGCTGAATCACAAATTTCCCCTAGGAAAAATGTTGAATCTGCTGAAAGAATTCAGAAGATTTGACAACTTCACCTAATTTAAAACATGACGTCTGCATAGGAGCTCAGGTAAGTGTAACTCCTACACTTCACATCATGTCTTTGCAGAGGGACAAAACCTCCCTGCACTCCCCCACCCCCTGCTAGCTATATATTCCAACTCTGAGATTGCACTACAGTGAGGAAAGGTCTGAATGTCCCAATCTGCACTATACCGTGATCTTTTGCCCTTAGATCAAGTTCATATCACCGAATTCACAGTGGAATTTGGTGATATTAACTATCGATGGTCGGCAACACAGCAATCGACCATCTGCCGTCCGATATCCTGTCTGCAGAGAATGTGCATTCAGGATTTTGATAGTAAACCTAAACCTACATTATATATATATATATATATATATATATATATATATATATATATATATATATATATATATATATTAAACAAGATACAACTTCATTAAAATAAACATAAAACAACTACAGCATTAATTTCTCTAAACTGAAACAATAATAAGATCAAAGAAAGCCATATTTGCAAACTCTAACTTTGTACTTAAAAACCCAACAATAATATTAAATATTTGATAACACCAATGTTATAATTGTGACAATGAAGACAACCTCGGCTGTGATTGTCCTGTCAATGTTAGCCCCATCTTAGAGGTCACTTCCACAGATAGTATCCATTGGCTGGTCTGCCTCCAAGGTGCACACAGCCACTGTGGGGAAGAGGTACAAAGTGGGCTGTTACTGCCATGAGCTGGGTGCCAGATATGGCATCAGTCTATAGATGTGCAGTCAGTAATCCAGGCACAGACAGCTACTATGCACATCATAGCAGAGATGATGAGTGTGCTGCGTGGCTGTTTAAGGAAGTGCAACCACTATAGGAATTATGGGATAGCCCCACTATAAGGATTATGGGATAGCCTGCACTGCATGCAGAGTGGCATGACACACATAGAACTAGAGCATACATGCCTGTTGAGGATAGTGGTGGACAAAGAAGCAACCACTGACACATCCTTGAGATACTGGCAAATGTTTACTGTGGCCATGCATGTGTGGATGGTTACAGTCCAGGAATATGCAAATGGCACACATTGTTCTGGAGTCTGCATCATTGCCACCCCTGGTCAAGTTTGTCTCTATCGCTGGGCATTTGAAGGGTCATGGTCATGGCTGACACTCATCTGGTTCCACCAAAGTGATGAAGGAAGCAACTATGGATCCTTCAGTTCCACACCATCCCTATCCCCTGTTGGACTATTGAGTGCAAAACTTAGCCATTGCTGCCCTCATCATCATTAATGCCATCTGTCTACTGCCACTCCACCTGAGGGCCCACAGAGGGGCTCCTATAACTTACTGACAAAATACTACACCATCCCTTATGCAGAATACAGCCAGCCCTGACAGTGTAGGTCACTTAGGTCACTCAGTATACCTGGACAACATTCATAGCATATACCTCATCCAACACAATGCTGGAGGATGTGATCCCTGATTCCACCAACCCGCTGCTTATCTGAGTGGTTACCACATCCACCTACCATAACTCTTTCACCTATGACAGAATAGCTGTGACTTGTCATAGGTACATACATTCATGGGTACTTACTAGGCTATTGAACTATGAGGATATTAAGAGGCCTTGCCTTAAATTACCATGGTAACTTTTAGCCCTTATATATCGCATATGAATAACGCATAGATGAGCTGAACAAGGATATGTTGATTGAGACATTTACATGTTTCTCCCTGTGCATTTGGGACAAGGGTGCTCAATCATGGTGGATTTGTGGTTACCCATACATTCATGCAAATTCCATTTGAATAGAATAAGAAAAGTATTTTGCTTTATATGGAGTGGAAGACAGCTCCACAGAAGTAGTATTCTCTTTGATAAGTAGAGATCCCATGAGTGGGTGGTTTATAACACCATTGGACGTATGACTGTGTAACAGGCCTGACAGAATACTGTCCATTGAAGCTCTATACATAAGGCACAGGTCAACCCTGAGTAGCCTGCATGATACTGAGAAGTGGTACAAGGGTTTGATATGGTCTGAACAGTTTTTACTATTTAGCCTTTGATCTATTTAGTAAGAAACTGTTATAGTCCTTCCACTTTTGACAAGTGTTTGCCCAAGTACATACCAAATCGGGCATTATACTCAGTGATCAGACTAATGAGTGCCATGCACAGTGGAATGATTATATCCATGGATCGGGATGCAATACCTTTAGATATAAGCTGTGCAATAAAAAAGGACTTCCTTACAACAATGAATATATGGTGATCAAAGAACAGTTCACTGGTTCCCAGATCTATAACTACAGAATCAATGTTTTGGGGAGTGTTGTCAATGTGATAGTTACAAGGTGATTCACAATTGCCAAACTATATGTTTACGCACTTCATGGCATTTATTTTTAGTCCATGGTTTTGACACCAACTATTTTTTTCAGGAGCATCTTGACATCCTCATTTATGATGGCACCACGTTTGCAGTCATTTACAAATTTGCTCGCCACAACTGCTAACATTAGATTTGACTTCCCAGAAGTAAATGCCAAACAGAAGTGACCCAAGGACTTAAATCCTGGGGTATACCAGTAGTGGCAGGTCTTTGGGAGGAGATAGAGCTGCGTACCTTAACTTCCTGTGTTCTATTTGTGAAATGATTTACTAACCAATGAGTTACACAGGAAATGACATTCATCTGGGAGAGGTATCTACAGTACCTGAGCGTACGATAGTGTAGAATACCTTTGCAAGGTCTGGACATGTGGTGTGCATTCTTTTGCCCTCTTCCATTGTTTCAGTAACTTTTTCTAAGAAGTAAACCAGGTTAAGTAGGCAGGATCTGCCCTTGATGAAAACAAATTGGATTCGGTCAAGAGTCTGGAAGTTACCTATATCCTTATTTACTTATCCCATAATGATCCTTTCTATGGTTTTACAGATGAGACTGGTTAGGCTTATGGGTCTATGATTAATTATAATTATTAATTGTCAATGTGCTGCACAACCCTTGTTCAAATGATGAAGACTGTCCCCTGCATGCCCCTCTGGCCTATGGGGGTAAGGTAATGTCTGATGCAGAGAGTGGCCAGTCAATGCATTGCAATGCATAGCCTGAGTGTCTTAACGCATGCAAAAGTTTTATTCTCTGTAGTCCTTGCTATGGCCTATAGTTGTGGACCAGATATTGCCTCTTTGTCAGTCCTGCAATGACTGAACCTAACTCTGCCTTGCATAGTGTACCACTGTTACTGCATCCACTGATGACTCCAGCACTTGAGTCTTGCTCCTCCTCCTCCTCCTCCTCTGCTGTCACAGGTCCGTCAAGCCATACTGTGGTGTTCCCACATTGTAACTGCTTGTGCATTACTATATTCTGTAACACGGTGCAAGCCACAGATAACTGACTGCAAGTCTCAGGTGCACAGATAACTGACTGCAAGTCTCAGGTGTACAGATAACTGACTGCAAGTCTCAGGTGCACAGATAACTGACTGCAAGTCTCAGGTGCACACTGCACAGCACCACCAGATGTAGGTGTTCCTTCAAGAGTGAAAACACATGCCAGGGAAGTTCTGCTTCTGCCATAGTGTGGAATTGTACCCCATATGTGCCATAGCTTGGGGACTTTGGATTGGGGTCACTAACCACATTCCAATGCATATCCTACATTGTTCTGCAACACAGAACACTGGATATTATTATAAGTGACCTGCTGCTTATATCCATGTGAACAGCATGTCCAGGACTCTAGCTGACAGTGAGTGCACATTCCAACTAAATGGCCCTGTGTAAAGTCACCTCACATGAAATGCTGATACAAATCACATTTTCCATATGTGAGAATCACAGGAACTACCTGGATGGCACACAGGTACATTATATATAATACCATATGCATTGCACACCACCTGGCAGTTGATGGAGTGCAATCCACACTGTCTGATTTATGGATGCATGTAGAGCAGGTGGGACCCTGATGGTAATGTGGGTGCAACCAATGTCCCCCAGAATCTCAGAAAAATGGGATGTGTTGCAGAATGCCAATATAATAGTGCTTCTCTCCCCTTCTCTCCATGCAAACCATATATTTTCCTACACATGCTACAGAATTATGTCAAGGAACTAGTGTAGGATTAATGAAACCAACACTTGAGAAATTCCTGACATGTCCCCAGTCATATTCTGAAAGATCCTCATAGTAAGAATGGTTAATGCTACACAAATTTTCATGCCCACTCATACAGGAAGTTCATACACCCGCCCCCTTGAGGATAACACGTGATCAACAATGCCCCATCTCCCATACAGTAGTGATCGACAATGCCTATCTCATAGTTGTGATGGTATGTCAGCTGACAGACCTGCCTATAATGCAAAGAGTGATAATGCACAACATCATGGACATTAGCTCCAAAAGTGGACATTAATACACATTGTTCAGGTAATACTGATGCTACTCTTACAATCACAATATTCAGGACAGATGACCACTGTAGCTCTTTGTGTTCAGTATGAGATCTGAAGCTCTCGCAGAAAACACAGTAGGTGTGTCCCAGACCTCAGCCTCCTGAATCCTGGACAAGTTCCTGGCTGTCAGTATCAAGAGGCTGCAAATTACAAAAAATTTCCATGAACATCCGCTGGATGTCTTGCAGCCATGGAACATTTCCATGTGGTAGCACACCTATGTCTGGTCTTTTGGACCACTAACTACACACACATAGCCATAACCCTTCCCCCTTGAGGATGAAAAACATACAACAGCTGGAAGGGGTGGCATTAGCAAATTAGATGACCCTTTGGTTTACAGCCTAACAGTATCCCAAAAACTATATACCAATAACTTGCATTCTTATGATATGCAAACTATATACTGATATTGAGTTTACAGTAATTTAGAAAAAAAACTCAGTTGTGGCAATAGATCAAAAGGGTAACAAAAGAACATCATTTGGAACAAAGGATCATTTGTTGCTAAATAAAATCATAATAGAGAATTGTGAAAAGGGGAAGAATCTAAGTATGGTATGGATAGATTACAAAAAAGAATTTGACAGCATCCCACATTCATGGATAAAGGAATGCTTTCAGATGTACAAGATCCACACAGGGTTGCCAGACATCCCTATTTGAGCAGGACTGTCCCAGGATCAGCAGCCCGATCCCGAGTCCCGCACTGCCGGTTAAAATCCCAGTGAAACAGCCTCCGCTTTTTTTTTTGATTGGACCGTATACCAGTAAACGAGCCAATCAAAAAAATTGCAAAACAGAGCTACTTCTGTTTAATGCGGAGCTGCCTGATGTTCCACATTGAACAGAAAAGTGTCCGCTGTGTGATTTTTTGATTGATTCGCATATCGGCACACAGGCCAATCAAAAAATTGCCAAACCCAGAGCTACTTGTGTTTAATGCGGAACTGCAAGACCTTTTTTTGGTCTTCACTTAGTTTTTTGCCCCTACCTGTCCTGTAAGAAATCTGGCATCCCTGGATCCACCCTACTTTGATCAATTGCATTACAGTCACCACAAAACAATGGCAAACAACTTTGCAGTTAAGCCATGACAGAGGGCTAATTATTATCCCAGGGATAAAATTTCAAAGGGGATATTCCAGGGTGATTCTGTGTCACTGGTGCTGTTCTGAATTGCCCTTAAACCATCAAGATTAAGCCATGGTTACAATTTGGCTCACAGAAAACAACCTTATTTAAAGACTTCTCATCTACTTTTTGAGGATGATTTAAAACTGTATAGTTCATCAGATGAGAAGTTGAAAGCACAATTGCAAGTAGTTAAAACTTACTCAGATGTAAAAATACCATTTGGTCTTGATAAATGTGCAAAAGCAACATTTAAAGCAGGAAAGCTGCAGCCAAGGGCACCCGCAGGCAGGTGCAAGGGGGTGCAATTGCACCCCCCTGGAAATCGGCTGGCCGATAAATTCATTTTATTTTAATTTAAAAAAAAAAAAAGTTTTTTTTTTTTTTTTTAAAGAAAGGGCATTCCTTTTTAAGAACGCCCTTTGCATCCCAGTTTTAGGCACCGGAACCATAGGGCGAGGAGGAGGGAAGCACCCTCCCACTTTTACAGCTGCAAGACCTGACTCAATGTGCCGCACGCTATGTAATTTAAATCACAAAAGTGCTTGGGAAAAAGCATCGCATCGGTTCCTGGTAGTGGTAGCCACACTGTCAACTCCCACAGGTCGGTAAGCTCCATTTCATTTAATTTCTATATGCAATTGCAGACTGAGCTATGCTCCGTTTCATTTCCTTATGCAGAGCTGTGCTCCGTTTCATTTAAGGGGTGTAAGCTTTCATTTCTAAAAGCAGACGTTTCTTATGCAGAGCTGTCCTGTGCTCCGTTTCATTTAAGCAGGCTGTTTAATTTCATTATAAAGAGTTAGTTTTTGAATTTTAAATAACACAGCTGCCTGGTAAAACTTTCTTGATCAAAAGCTTAACCAGAAGGTTATAAATAACAACTATATGCCTGGAGGAGATAAATAAAATCATAACGTACAATCCCTTCAACTATTGTTGTGGTTATGCCATACTTTTTTAAATTAAATGTAGCAACCTGTTTTATTTTTACATCTCAACTGCACAAATACCAGGTATATCTAAATGCATATTAAGTATTCATAAGACCCAGATGCTGAGTAAAACTGTTGGGAGGGAATGGAATGCCATTTAGTAGTAAGTGTAGTTTTAGAGTGTTATTTTCCATAATTTCTGTAATAAAATAACTAAAGCAGTTACCTTAGTTCATATACTTTATGGCATAACTATCTGGCACAGGGCATTAATAATATGCTCATTTAATCAGTTGTAGTAATACAATAAAATATATTTGTTATCAGAACTGTGTTGTGAGAGAACTTCCTAATTATATTATTTTAAAAAAATATGGTGGTCACAAATGTGTTTGCAATTGAAATAATCCCTAGTCTACAAAAGCATACCTTTATATTAGCCAGTCAGTATGACTTCACAGTTTCAGACACACCAGCAGGAAGTCTGTTCTGTCAGTTTCAAAGTGTATGCCAAAAAGTACAGAAATTGATGAAATATGATAGATTATAGCAGAGAAAAATAAATGTATTCAGAGTCAGTTTAAGAATAATTACTGAAACCTACACACACTACAAAAGAGCAGTCTTCCAATATCAAGTAGGTTGTAATAGAGGTTAGTGTAATGTATTTGCAAGTAATAGAATATCTGTTGCGTACTGCAACAATTATGTTTCTCATTTCTCTTATATTAAGTGGACAAAGCTGTTTGTGATCTTTTGCATGTATTGTGAAATGGGTTTGCAAACCTTTGAATTTGCTGTGAAAGGCTGAGTTAGCACATTTTTCTGTGAGTATTAATTGTAGCATTTGTAATACGACGATACAGCTTTATAAATCACTATGCGTAAAATGACATGTTTCATTCCAGCATCAGATGTATTTCCTCTTGTACATTTTGCTGGGTAGAGTTAAAAAAAATACATTTTCAAAACATGATGCATGCATTTCATTGTATGAAGAGCCATCATATGCTTACTGTACTTATCAATCCAAAAAACAACAACCTTTTGAAAGCAATGGATATTTAAGTGTCTGGTATACTAAATTACAGTATTGTGTGACCTTCTACACTATGGAGAATGAGGAAGTCTGAAAAAATACAATTCCTTGAAACTGCAGGGTCATGTCTGGAGTCAAATTTTAACATGTACAGGGCTACTGTGTACAAAAATATAGCGGCCAAACACTGAATGGTGACACTGGCAAATTAGCCAGTGCTGAAACTTAGACTTCAGAAGAGCTTCACAGTGGCACTGAATAAACAACTAGAAGTTGAGCCATACTTTTATTTATTTATTTATTTTACATTTGTTGACTGGGATAGTCTGACTGGATGCATGTCCATTTTCAGCGGAGGCCCGGGGAGATGAGCTCCAAGGGTAATCAGATACAGCATTACATAATATCAGCATTACATATTACAAACAGACTGTTTACAGAGATTACATAAGTAAGCAAGTTAAACGAGGTCCACAGGTTGCAGTTAATCCTGAGTACAAGTCAGGATTAAATTAAATCACACAGTAAACTGGTTAACAGATTTTTACACATTCTAGAGAGAGTTAGCCAGGCTTGATACATTGACATAGCCAGTTAAGTGACAAATGTTGTTTGAGTCTAGTTTTAAATTAACCTAAGGTGGAAAGTAAGGTAATATCAGCTGGAAGAGTGTTCCAGGATCTACTTACAGAGTTTGCAAAGAGAGAATCACCGGCTGTGTTATTAATTTTGCTAGTCTGAATTAGTAGTTTGTTAGAGGATCAAATTGGTCTAAGATTGTTATAGGGGGTGATAATATTTTTAAGTGCAGGAGTATTGTCCGGATTATAGAGGATTTTATAGACCATAATCAGTTGGTTATACTGGATTAGGCTGGGTAGTTCAAGCCACCCAAGCTGATTTAGATTGATGCAATGATGCGTCCTAAAAGGCAGCCCAGTGACAAACCTGGCAATGTGGTTGTAGCAAATTGAGAGTTTAAGGACAGTCTTGTTTAAATTCGAGTAGAGGGATGCATACAGAAGGGTTGAAAAAGGTGAGAGCGAGCTATGGCAATTTTAGCTGGAGGGTTAGGAAGGCTTTTATTCTGTAAAGTGACCCTAGTTTTTTATTGATGGTTTTGATAGTTTGGTTAACATGTAGGTCAAATTTTAGATTATTGTCTATGATGACACCTAATAGTTTTGTAGATGGGTCAGGGGAGATTATTGTGCCATCATTTGATTTTATGGTAAAGGTGAAAGCGGTAGACCTACGTGTTGGTGAAAATAACTGCATTTTAGTGTTTTTGGGATTTAGGATCAGTCTATGTTCAGAAAGCCAGTTTTCTATTGTATTAAAGGTGGTCTGGGTAGCTGACCATAACTCTACTGGAGATGTGGCTGAGCAAATCAGAGTAGAGTCATCAGCATATTGGATACAGCTGACTTTTGGGATGACAGTATAAAGGTTGTTAATGAAGATGGAGAACAGCAAGGGCCCTAGTATAGAGCCTTGTGGTACTCCAAGGGTGTTAGGTAGAAGGTTAGAGAGTTTATTCTGCCAGAGAACAGCCTTCTGTCGACCATTCAGGTATGATTGAAACCACTGGAGGGCTCCAGTATCTAGACAGAATGTTTGCAGGGTGTGGATTAAAAGTTGGTGATCGACCATATTGAATGCCTTGGAAAGATCCAAGAAGAGGGCTGAGGATATATAATTATTGTTGTGATTATGGTTTATGGTGTTGGTAAAGGCTAGGAGGGCTGACGTAGTGCTGTGATGAAGACGGAAGCCATGCTGAGTGTCTGCCATAAGGCAATTCTGGATTAGGTGGTGCATGAGTTGTCTATGAATACATTTTTCCATAATCTTTGCAAGTGGAGAGTATAGCAATTGGCCTATAATTGGAGAATTCAGTAGAGCTGCCTCCTTTGTGAAGTGGGATTACATAGGATATTTTCCAGATGGTGGGAATTTTAGCTTCTACTATGGTTCGATTGATTAGTATTGAGGCAGGGTAAGCAATAGCATCAGCTGATTTTTGTAGGTACTCGGCAGGGAGTTGATCAGCAGAAAGTGTAGTGGGTTTTAATGTTTTGATCAAGGTATGGATAAGTGAAGTGGCGACTGGTTGGAAGCTGAACGCGAGTAGGTTTCTAGGGGTGGTACTTTCAGGACCAGGGGAGCTAGGATGTAGTTGGCTAGCTAGGGCTTGAATTGTCTCAGTAAAGAATTGTTTAAAACTATCAGAAACATCTTCAGGGGTTTTATCAATAGTAGCAGCAGGGATTGGGGTTGAAGTTTGTCCAGGATGTAGTAGATTATTTAAACCTGCCCAAAACTTCTGAGGGTTATTTTGATTTACTGTCTGCAAATTACAGTAGTATTGTTGTTTGTTTTGTAAAATTGATTTTTTGGTTTCGTTCCTGGATTGCCTGTATTTAATGTGATCTTGAGGGTCTTTAGAAGAATGCCATAAAGCACATGCTTTGTTTCTAAGGGTAATTTTGAGTTTAGACTCTATAGAAAGCCATGGTGCAGTTTTTGCCTTGGTTCTCTTTGAACGAACAGGTGCATGCAAATCCAGGATCTCAAGGAATTTGTTGTTAAAGTATGCTACTGCTTCCTCTAAGGGGAGGTGTTTTAGAATAGACCAATTACATGAGTTTAGTTCTTGTTGGAATTTGGCAGGGTCAAAGTTTTTTATTGTTTCTAACCTTTCTGAGTAAGAGTTGTTGGGAATTAATGGTTTTGTGCTTAATTACATATGTGAGAAGGTGATCGCTTAGGCCATTAAGGAGGGTACCAGAGGTGTATAGTTGGGGGTGACTATGAGTACCCAGTCAAGTATACTTTCTTTTTGGTTGGGTTTACCTATCCTGGTAGGGGTGGATATGATTTGTGTAAATGCATGCAGGTTAATATGGGTGGTTGGGGATTCTGAGGAACAGGTGCCCCAGTCTATATTAAAGTCTCCAAGTAGTAGGGTTTCTTGGGGGTAGTGACATGATAGCCAGTGCAGGATATCTTCAAATGTAGATATATTGTTACCTGGGGGAATGTACATACAGATGATATTAATGCATTTATTTTTATTAAGTTGCAATTTGGTGGCAAGAATCTCTGAGTTATTAATCTGAGGTGGTTGTATTACATCTATGGTGACATTCAACTCAGATTTATAGAGTACAGCTACCCCACCCCTTCCTCGAGCGATCCAGCCTGTGTATATTGTACCCAGGTGGTAACACTTCATTGTCTTTAGTGTTAGGTTTTAACCAGGTTTCAGATGAACAGAGAATCTCAGGGGAGTGGACATCCAGAAGTGCATGCAATTCATGTACCTTGTTATTAATGCTTCTAATATTGAGATGACAGACTAGGAGAGAGTTAGTTGGCCTATTAATTGTAGGTTTGTAGCTTAGATTGCAAGTAGAGGGTATGTGTATCTGAAGTGAGTGGGCCAGGGTTGGGGTGAATATCACCACCAAGTATTAGGTTGAGTCTATACTTGGTGATGAACTTCAGGAATTTGTTTTAGTTTGTGGTAGTGTTTGGATCTAGAGCTAATGTGCCTGGGGTTGAGATGTTGATAGACTGAACAAGATGTTGGATAGGATCTGGTACTGTAAGTATGGTTGAAGGTGGAAGGATTTACAGCTGGGGTGATAGTATGGCCTTTTGGGACCTGAAATCTCGTGAGAAACTGGTTTTCATACAAGGTAAGGAGGTATGGTGTGAACAAGAGGGGTAGTAAAGAGGAGTATATCATTATCTGTGATTCAGCTAGTGAGTTAAGGAACTGTTTTACCTGGTGATACAACACCAGAAGATAGAGTGGTGAGGTAAAGGTACTGGAAGGGGGATGGGAGAATGCCAGATGAAAGCTAATAGGTGCTATTAAAATGTAGGTAGTAGAATGGGGGGGGGGGGGTGGAATTATCCCAGATGAAAGCAGATAGGATCTCGAAAGTGGGAGAGTGGCTATAGTAATATAAATTTAGAGGTACTGGGGGTGGGAGGGAATTGGGGGCAGGGAGATGAGCAAAGAGAGCCCAAGCGTAGCGAGGGCGAACGTAGCGGGGCTATTGCAGTTTACAAGGTTTCCTAAGATGTCCTAAAGCTATAAGGTAAGTATTACAGCTCTTAATGTAAGAGTCAGTTTACTTCAGTTACAGGGGAAGGAGGCAACCACTCAAGTAGAAACAAAGAGCTCTAAGGCTGACCAATATGGTGACCTGCTTAATTACAAAGCACTGTAAGTGAAAGCTTAACAAATGCTTTTTGTGTGTGCAACCTACACTGTTCAAATGTTGAGAGAAACTGATTGCAGTCCTGTAGACACCGTTTTGTAGGGAACTGTAGAGTTCAATCTGTTGAAATTCATAACACTCATTTCTTTTATGATAGAAATTATTATAAAACAAAACAGTAACAGCACTCATCAGAAATGTGAACCTACAACTGGCTGCTGAAATGGAGCATAATGAATACCAGTTAACAGAACTCCTCAATCTCTGACAGTGAGGGAATTGAGCACCAGGTCACATATCACTGTGGTTCTTGAAACTACTGCCAGTTGACAAACTATAACTATTTTTACTGGAAAAAGCTACTTCCTTCATTATCAGCTTCAGCAACTGTAGTGCTTTGGATAATGGACTCATTAATACTGGGGGGGGGATTTCCCCAAGAAGGAGTGCCTTCAAGCAATCACTAACAATACCTCCTCATACAGTGCAAGACCTGTTTATTTCTGCCAGAAGATCATAAGGCTGTCGGTTCTATTCCCACACAAGGTGCTTAGCTTCATTTAGTCTGGCAGTTAGCGTAGGGGATTAAAGCTAAGAGCTGGTGATAAACTGCTTCCTGTACTCTGTGGTTTGATTCCCTCAGCCTCTGATAAAGTTATTTTTATCAGATTCTAGCAATGTTCTTGGTTCATGACAGCAATATTTATAATCTGTTCCTATTTATTTTAGGCTTTGTCCAGATTTCTTGCACTAAGAGGTTGAGGTGTGTGTGAGAGAGAGAGTAAAATGCCCTAGTTAGAGTTAGCAGGTGGATTTTATTTTCAAGTGCATTTTCAAGGAATTGTGAGTTTTAAGGGAAGAAATGTACTGCTGCTCATGCTAAGCCTACTTAAAATGTGCAACTGTTTTGTTTAGCAAATGGTATCACTATTGTAGTATGGAATTTTTAAAGCAGCACATCAGGTAGCATACTTGCATCTTGATACAGAAGGTTATAGGTTCTACTCCCACAACATGTAGATGTGTATTTTAAGGAGGTGGAGTGCTATAGTCCTGAGTATGTCCTCCTTTGGATGAGATGCTAATAACTATGAACTTGTTTTTCAGCTTGCCACCCATTCCCTATTGCAATATACCAGCTTACCATTTTTTTAATATAATGTAGGCAATTTATTCTTCAAGGGCGGCAGGCATTGAATTTGTAAATTAAACACTGAAATATAAAGTTGTTTTCTAGCAACAACCTCTTCACTGGTTTCAGATCTCTTTAATGTGGAATTATTCAGATGACTTTTACTTCTGCAAAGATTCTGCATATCAATTGATATTGGTGGATTGTATGACATAAGTTTGAGTAGCGTGGCCCTTTATGGTTGAAATGTTCTGAATTGGGCAGGTTGTCATTATTGGTTCATATGATTGGTTTCATTGTTTAAAGGAAAAATGTTCAGAACTATAAATTTAAAACACGCTCTAACAAGTGGTGCTGTATTATACAAGGGATATAATTCAATTATTATATAGTATAATTAATACAGTCAGGAAGGTGAATCAAATAACTTTTCCATGGTTCTAAAACTGTGTGCAAGGAGCCTATGATTTGAAAACAGCCCAAAGGTAAACTTACCCTGCCACTGGCCAGATGCATTTTCTTTGAATGTGGGTTTCAATGTTTCAGTGAATGTGGGTTTCAAAGGTAGAGAAGTTTTAATGCTAAGTCTGTTTTCATTGTAAGACTATTGCTTTGTTTAGGTTTAGTAAATGTCTATCAGTGTTTGTGCTATAAAAGTTGTAAATGAAATCCAAATATCTGTAATCATTGTAGAAGTAAAGCATAAAACAGTATGCACACTGAGAGATTTGAACAGTGTCTATGACAAATGGGGAGAAATAGCCAAGTAATGGGACACTGGAATGGCTGCGTGGGTGGGGGTGGGGCTGAGTGGGTGGGGCAACCAAGGGGGTGGGGCTGCATGGGCGGGGCTTGGGTTTGCACCCCCCTGCAAAAAATCCTGCGGGCTCCCTTGGCTGCAGCACCAAGAAAATATCAGTCTGGGACAAGAATGGGATATAAAGGAATCTGAGTAGGAAGGGTGCATATATATATTTGGACATTTTTGAAAAATCTTAAATAAAACATGAACAAATGTGAATAAAACTTAGTAAGGAATATATCAGAAGACTAAAACTAATACTGAAAGCTGTCTTGATATCTAGGAATCAAGTCCAAGCTATAAACCAATTTGTTGTTCCTGTTCTAACTTACAGTTTTAGCGTGATCTACTGGCCCACATGTATTGGATCAGTTGGACAGGAAACCAAGAAAAATGCCAATCATGATTTGACACAGGAATGCTTAAGGAGAGGTGAACTGAAACCAAAAGATGAAAGGTTAATAATGTCGGCCCAGGATAGTGGACTACATACACATTGGTTTACAAAGTCCATTGAACAAGTATGAGAAACAGACAAATGCAGGATCTGTAAAAAAGAACTGGAAACAGTCACACATCTCTTTGCTGGGTGTGATACACTCATGGCAGCGGGTCTGTTTACTTAAAGGCACAATATGTAGCAAGACTACTGCATTGGGGATTGTGCAAACGCTACAAAATTGAAGCAGATAAGAAGCATTGGAAACATGAACCACAAAGCATTATACAGAATGATGAAGTTTATAACATGGGATCACCCATTACCAGCAGTTCAAAAATCTGATACAAGAAAACCAGATACAGTAGTCCATGAAAAGAAGACAAAAGTAGCATCGATCATTGAAATCACTACACCAAGTGATTAGAATATCTTACGTAAAGAGAGACACAAAGTCATAAAATACCAGAATCTGCAGGCAGAAATGAGAGCAACGTGGAAAAGAAGATACCTAGACAGTTCCAATAGTAGTAGGAGCAAATGTTATAATAAAGAATAATCTAGAATCATATTTAGCTATACTACCTATATATGTAACTGTATATGAATTACAAAAGCAGTCACTTCTGAACACATTGCAGATGCTGCGAAGAGCGCTTTTGGCTAACATCAAAGACTGAAACAATAATTATTTCATGAACCTTAATCAGATTACCCTGTCTTAGATATAGGGTCCATTCCCATCATGGTATTAGAAATCCAAAAGACTTTAAACTGTGAATAACCATGATTCTCATACAAAGAACTCATCTGCGGTAAAGTACAAGTTTGTAATTAGATCTATATGAGAAGCACATCTGAAAATATAAAAGAAATGCACCAGATATGCATTTATGTATGTATGTATGTAATATGTATGTATGTATGTATGCTTTAGTGCATGAACATTAATACTGATGTAAAAGACGCATATTGATTCATGTTTACTGAGAACAGTGAGTAACCCTTGAAGTCATGGTAAAATAATGTCTCAATACCATCTTTAATTACCAACATAGGAGCATACAGTGAAGCACATGCATTTAGCAAGAATACAACAGAGGAGTGCAGAAATCCCAATTAAATGTATACATACATTTGAAGATGTTCAGCAGTATACACCCAAAAGCATCTCAGATGGTCACAATGTGTGCAGTACGCACAGCAAGATAAAATCTAGCCTCCCAGTCAAGAATGTTGGAGAGCTAACATTACAGCCATAAGTGCATGACCAGGGACATCTCTGAGATAATAGATGGTGGCATCATGGAAAAAAACAAGGGCAAACTATAACAGCGATTGGGTTGGAGCCTATATTCATTATGCTACTATGCAGCAACAACTTGTACACAACTATGCTCCATAATACACAATACATGTCACAAATAAATAAATATAATCACCACATTGTGACTATTGCCACTATGCATGCAGCTGATACACGTGCCATCAGATAGCACATTATAATAATCAGATAAGCTAGAACTCTCACCACTTGTCAAGTACCCGGTTGCAGACAGTTCTCAAAAGGCAATTAGGTATTATAAGAACAATGGGCATGTGCCACAGGGCATAGGCCAGGAGCATGCATGCACCACAGGGCATAATCAGGGAGAATACATGCACCACAGGGCATAGGCAGGGAACATATGTGCACCACAGGGCATAGGCAGGGAGCATACACACACCACAGGGCATAGGCAGGGAGCATATGTGCACAACACATCATAGGCAGGTAGCATATGTGCACCACAGGGCATAGGCAGGGAGCATATGTGCACCACAGGGCATGGGCAGGGAGCATACAAACACAACAGGGCATAGGCAGGGAGCATATGTACACCACAGGGCATAGGCAGGGAGCATACACGCACCACAGGGCATAGGCAGGGATTGTACATGCACCACAGGGCTAAACTTAGTGACGTTATGGCTTCTTTTATTCAGTTCAAAGGGTGGCCACTATCTTTTGGTTGAGTTAAATTTCTCAACTGACTATGGCAATTTTACATAGATGAGCAATTATCTGACTCGCCACATTTCTGTCTGTCTCTCTTTTTGTGGAAATCCCACTTATGTTGGCAGTGATATGTCTAGCCTCAGGACTTTTACATTAATATCTTGTGCCAAAATGCTTGCCATGTTCCATAAGTGTGAAATATTAAAGTAGCTGATACCACTACTTTTTATAAATATAATGCAGTTTACTACCCAAACAAAAATAAAGCAGGTTCTTCCATGCAAAAACAAAGTATTGTGGTTTAGCAAAATATACTAAAACTAGGTTTAACCTGGTGTAATACTGCTGGAAAGCAATCTTTCACGGTAGCTCTCTCTGGAATCCTCTGGAAGGAGCAATTTCCAGCTTCTTTTTCAAGGTCTCCATTCACTGAGGTTGATTGTCTCTCCCAGAGCAACTGTTCTGGATATCCAGTCCCTTTCCACAAAGGAAATATGGGGGGGCTCAGCCCATTCAATAGCTCATTAAGCAAGCCTACTTTGACTAGCATGCGCAAATATCTTTCTGTTATTAACAAGACAGGTACAAGACAGGTACAACTGGAAATTGTCCACTTTTATAGATCATCTGTTGGGTTGTTTGTTTCTGATAACTGGTTGCAGTAAACTCTTTTTTTCTAGAGGCTCCTTTAGCTGTTTAAAGCTTTCATTTAAAGGCTCACTGCTGCTTTTCAGCTGTGAAACATTTCTGCAGTTTGTTCTAAGTAGTGGGGATATTTGTAGCATTTCCATATTCAGGCTTGTATTTGGGCCTAGTGTTTGTGGAGGCTGTGTGTCTGAGCACATATTCAGAGACATTGGTTTGGCCAAAGCCATCAGGCATTTCTGTGAGAGAGAATTGTTTGAGGTCATTGGCTGACTGAGGTCACCTGGACTACAGTTTAGACTAAGCACCTCATTGGTTCTTTTGAGATTTCTTTCTTAAAAGCTGTCTCAGGTTTCAACTTTCTGTTACCTAAGAAGTTCAGTTGTGAATGCTCTGCCATTTCACAGTGAACTGATCGAAGGAAAGACACTGAGGAAACTCGGAGCTATAATATATAACATTAAGCATCCTGTTTTTTTGTTTATTTTGTTCTTTATTTCTTTGTTATTTATAGCACTTTGTGTACTGTGTATTTTTCTAGCTAGTTTCACTGTGTGTGAGGTATTAACTGGAAACTGTCCACTTTTATTAAGCATCTGTTGGGTTGTTTGTTTCTGATAACTGGTTGCAGTAAACTCTTTTTTTCTAGAGGCTCCTTTAGCTGTTTAAAACTTTCATTTAAAGGCTCACTGCTGCTTTTCAGCTGTGAAACATTTCTGCAGTTTGTTTCCCACCCTCCCTCGCTGCTGGTATAATGTTTTTATAGTTGGTGGCTTTGCAGTTGCCCACCCCTAGTGTAAATTTGATCTGGGACCCTCCTCCCAGTCTAGTGTCATTACCTCATTCTACCCAGTACAGGGAGAACATTTGAGAAGGCCAATCAGCTTAGTTTCGTCTACTCCTTTCTCTCTTTCCTTTCTCTCTTTCCACTAAAAAAAAAAAAAAAAAAAAAAAAATATATCTGCTTTTACTGTATTTGTGTTTTTTCCTACTTTATTTTGCTTTTGCGTCATCTTAAAAGTATTCAGTTGTATTTATTACTGCTTGATGTAACTTATTCTAAGCCTTTTAGTTTAAGCACTTGGGCTTTAGACCAGTTGTTTTACATTAGGAAGGTTTGTGGGCTGCACTGTGGTGGCAGGACAGGTAGCTTACATCCTTCTAAGTTGGGAACTGCTGATTGAGGGCTCAGTGTCTGTTATTCTAAAAGTGTATTAGTTCTGTTTTAAGCACCTGGGCTTCAGGCCAGCTATTTTACATTAAGAAGGTTCGTGGTCTGCACTCTTGTGGGAGAAGAGGCTGGACTCTGCCCTTGTGAGCTGGGAATTTCTGGTTAAAGGCTTATAGTGCCTGCATATTTGAACTGTTTCTTACTGAAATTGGTACACCTTGTTTGCTGTAGCATAGACTAGATCCAGGCCTGCTAAATCTAGCATTGTTTGTATGCTTGTTGTTTGTTTGCTTGTTATTTCCCTGAAAAGCTAATTCCACCTAAAACGCAGCTTTTCAGCGCCTCTGTGGATCCCTAGTGATATCTGCATTGCTTACTGTACTTATTTCCTTGTTTCACTTGAAAGAAAGTTACTGTTTGCCATTTTTGCATTTAAGTTACCTGGCACTTGCTCACTAAAGCAATTATATAAGTCAGCACTAAAAAATTAAAAGCACTACACCCTCACAAACTCCCCCTGGAGTACCTTGCTCCCCATTGGCCATTTTTTTCAATTATAAAGAAATTCCCAATACTATTCTAGCATGTCCAAAGGTCAGTTGTCAATCTCCTCACCAGTCCAGCTGGTGAATCTGGGAATCTTGAGGCAATGTTACAACTACCTCATGTACACAGACAACCCTCTCCTCCTCCCAACAAATTCCAACACATGTGAGAGATGCAACCATATAGCCAAACTGGAGGCTAAGCTCTCTCAACTCAGTATTGGCGTAACCAGTCAGGAGGAGAAGGAAACCACACTCACTACAATTCCAGTGTCACATAGACCTACCATGACAGCAAACCAAACACATAAACACACAAAAACATACTTGGAGGCTCTAAATAAAAATCTGCCTAAGCAGCAGAGACCTCCAAAGCAGACACCCAAGCAACCGCTACCCCAAAACAAAACACGTGCAACACATAGCTCACAAAGCCAGTGTGCCGAACGGTCAAAGCCCTTAAGGCTAAACAACACACCTGATACACTTGTAATAGGTGACTCTATCATCAGACACACTGACGTCCCGCTCACCAGGCTGAACAAGGAGAAGGTCACGGTGAGCTGCCTGTCGGGCGCTAGGATCCGCCACATAACACAAGCACTCAGGTCACTCCAAGGCAAGTACAAATATGAGTCGGTCATTGCCCATGCTGGTGTGAATGACCTGAGACGTACCTCCCTGGACTACATGAAAAGAGATTTAGAGGAGCTCTCTGAGCATGTAGCCCAGGCCGGTATGACCCTGACCTTGAGTAGCATCTTACCCTCACCAAGAATGATGCCACAGTATGAAGATAAGATTATCAATTTCAACAATTGGCTTAAGTATTGGTGTCATTCAAAGGGGATCCAATGCCTGTCAGCCTGGGATGACATGCTCGACAAGCCACGATGCTTCGCTAGGGACGGCTTGCACCTGTCACCCCTGGGCTTTCGGATATTGGCAAAGGCTCTTGCTACCCCCATAGTGCCTTTTTTAGGCAAGGCTCAAAAGACAAACCCACCTCCATAGGTATCACAAGGGATAAGAAACTAAGAGTAATGCTACTCAATGCCAGAAGTCTAAACCTCAAGATGCACTTTTCGAAACTCTAATTAGCATGGAGAACATCGATATCTGTGCAGTAACAGAAACCTGGTTCAAGGCTCTTGAGAGCACCCCAGCACTACCAGGTTATACCTCATACCATGCTTTCCGGCCCCAAAACTTGGACTAAACCACAAAAGGAGGGGGAGTATCAATATTCATCAAAGATACCCACACCTCCAGGTTGGTGGCACAGCACGAAGCATCAGAGACTATCCATGTGCAACTAACAGTGGGTAAAACTGCCTTCCAGTTTATAGCCTGATACAGACCACCCTTCCAAACCCAGGAACCCCAGTTGGCCTTCCTGAGAACACTGGAAAATATGAAGGTCTCTCCAAACACCATTATATTGGGTGACTTCAACTACCCAACCATAGACTGGGAGCATTACTCTAGCTCCAACACCCTTGCCCAAAGGTTCCTAGAATTTATAAACTCAAATGCTATGGAACAACTTGTTACCACTCCCACAAGAGGGGAAAACATACTGGACCTGATCATCAACAACATGGGGACTCTATGCTCCAGACCAGAAGTGTATCCCTCACTGGTAAGATCAGACCATAAACTAATCTCACTGGATATTCACATCCCGACCCCACCCCATGCCCAGAAAACCATAGTGAAAAACTTCTCTAAAGCAAATTTCACACTCCTCAAAACCGAGGTGGAATCCTTCAAAGCCCCTGGGCCTGTGTATATCTGCCCAGACCGCAAAATCCTTTATAAACGCATTCTATGAACATCTTCAGGAATGCATGGATCATGCAATCCCAAATAAAACCAAGACCCAATCCTCCAAAGGCAGACGTCCTGTCTGGTGGACCCCAGCCATAAACAAACTATACAATAGAAGGAGGAAGCTACTACATGATAGAGCAAAATCCCAAAAAGGGAAGGCATCTCTGATCAGTATTAGCAAAAAACTACGGGCACTCATAAAATCGTCTAAGGCCAGCTTTGAGAGAAAAATTGCACAGCCACTAAGGATAATCACAAGGTTTTCTTTAGTTATGTTAGGAACCTGGGTGGGAATTCACAGATATGCTCAGAATTAGTCCAAAATGACAAAAAATCGAACCCACAGACATTGCCAACATCCTAGCTGACAGGTTCAGCACAAACCTCTCCCCCCCCCTCCCCACCAAAAGGGCTAATATCTATCCCAGCAGAGTGCTGCCCCCCTGACATCTCAGATGCTCAGGTAAGAGCTGCCCTCTCCAAAGCAAGAAACACAGCATCAATGGGACCAGACGGTGTCCCGGGCTGCGTCCTACATGAACTCCAAGAAGAGCTAAACCCAAACCTAAAACTACTGTTCAATCTCAGCCTTACTACAGGATATCTACCCAAAGAGTGGCGTACAGCAACAGTGGTCCCTCTCCACAAAGGTGGTGCCTCAACGGATCCTGGAAACTATCGCCCCATAAGTCTCACTAGCTTGGTCTGCAAAGCTATGGAAAGGATCATCATGGACCTTATAAATAAAGATATTGGGGACCTACAGACACTGGATCCTACCCAGTTCGGCTTTGTTAAGGGCAGATCCTGCCTCTTAAACCTAGTCGATTTCTTTGAAACAGTCACCAAGGCCATTGACAAGGGGAAGGTGGTCCACACAGCCTACCTGGACCTCGCAAAAGCCTTTGATACAATACCCCACTCGGGCATTATAGATAAGCTCACCAACTTAAATATAAACCCCTATGTCACTATATGGGTTGCAAACTGGCTCAAGGATAGAACCCACATGGTTAGAATAGCTGGAGCCATGTCAGACTCCAAACCAGTTACAAGTGGTATCCCACAAGGCTCAGTCCTGGGACCTCTCTTGTTCGGTATATATTTCTCGGAGGTACAGGCCAACATGGAAGGACTGTGGCTGACCAAGTTCGCAGATGACTGCAAACTGGGTGCCATAATAGACTCTCCAGCCGACACAAGCATCCTCCAAAAAAGCCTCATAGAAACAGCCAACTGGTGCCAGAGCCATGGCCTCAAGCTAAATGCCAAAAAGTGTATAGTCATCCCCTTTGGCAAAAACAAAGTGCCCACAAATTACCGCATAGGTGGTAATCCATTAAGTACAGAAGAAGTAATTAGGGACCTGGGGACCCAAGTTCATAGGAATCTCTCATTTGACAACCACGTTGGCAAAGTGGTTAGAAAAACATTTTATATAGCCCACCTAATCATGAAGGGATTCACATCTAGATCAGTGGAGGTCATCGTGCTTCTTTACTCATCCCTCATCAGGCCCATAATTGAGTACAATGCCCCTTTTGGGATGTACCTTACCAGACACCTGCAGCAACTGGAAAGACCCCAAAAGTACCTCACCAAGAGGATCAAGGGGCTCAAACAGATGCCGTATGCTGCCCGGTTAAAGAAACTCCAGCTCTACTCAGTGGCATACCGCCTGCTCAGAGGTGATCTGTGCCTGATGTATAAAGCCATGTCCAACCCGGAATTAATGGACATGCTGCACATCAGAAAATCCAAATCCCATCGAGCTACGCGCTCGAGGGACTTGAACCTCAGCACTGAAATAAATAGGACATGCTGGAGGGACAGATTCATAACCCAGAGGCTCCCTTCACTCTGGAATAAAATCCCAGTCCAGGTTAGGCAGAGTCCCTCATTGACTCTCTTCAAGAGGAATCTTGATGAGTGGATGGGAGATCGTAGGTTTACCCCGGGTATCACTTCTGTGTCACTGTTAGACAGAGGCACAGTATACTAACCTCGAAAAAGGGCATAGCAAAATTAATTTAAAATGGGTGGTGAAAGCCATACACACTCTGGCTAGGCTTATAAATGCCCTAGGGCAGATAGCCTGGTATGAATCTATGAACCTATGAACCTATGAACAATTTAAAGAAAAGATACAACTAAGTCTTTATAACACATGTATATGGATTCACTTCATAATCTCGAAATACTGAAATCTCGAATTTCAGTTTGCGAGACCATTAAATCGAATCCACACAACACCGAAATACCAAAACGCAGAATTCAAAACACCTACAACACAGCACACACCAGGCCACACATATACCACAACACCCACATCACAACATAAACAAACAAAACAACACACATCCACAAACCTACAACACAAATAAGCAGGGGGGCTGCTGCCCCCACACCCCCCACACCCCCCTAATTATATATACTAACTGCAAGATCGCACAAACAGTAAACAAAAGCAAACACACATACACACATATTCTACAGTCCCTCACACACACACACATCACACATATCAGCACACTCACATAACTCAAACTCCCACCAAAAACCCTTACAAAACACTCACGTAGATGACATAACACCTAAATCCACACACGGCACTGCATACGAACCCGGACATTACGTAGCGTAAAGCCATAACTGCGAATTTGAGATATTCAAATTCGCAATTATGCACTTTCGCTATTTTCAGACTTCGACTTTATAGTCTCGAGATACTGAAATTCAACATTTCAGTATTTCGAAATTATGAAGTGTTTCTATATATATATATATATATATACACACACACACACACACACACACGTGTTCAAGAATATGTACATTCACCAGGAAAGGCATTACTGGTCTTCACATCTCTGAGCACAGGTCGGACATGGGGGGGGGGGGGGTTAAGGACAGCAAATGAAAATAACTTCATGGCTGCCTGGGTAACAGCCATGCTATGGCCGTATTTTGCTCTGTTGATGGAGGAATGAATGCTGCAGTAAGGACTTGAAGGCTGACACTACAGCCAGGGTCAGAAAAACATTTAACAAAATGCTTCTAACTTCATCAACCTGAAAATGCACTTTAACTGTGGTAAGCCTTCCTTCTTGTACCTAGGCCAAGCCATGTTAGACAGCTTTCCTTCATAGTCAGAGACTCAATGAAATGTGATGTTTTTACGAGAAAGCTATTCAACTACTAAAAATCAGAACTAGATGTAATTTTACCCATGTATTATGTAAAATTTATCACTACTTTTTGCACAATCCCTCTATACCTTCCATCCAATTGTGCTTTAATGTTCAGCCCCATTAAGACACATCTTTATTATCTGTAATGGTAGTACTACATTTATCTTACTGCATCATGTTTTTTCTGTAACACTTTGTCAAATGCTGTTTATCATTCATTCATTCATTTATTCCCTGATCCCATTTGTTTCTTAGTCAGAGCCAGAAGGAAGGCTAGAGCCAATACCGGCATTCATTGAAGACAGGATACCAGTCCCAGCATTCAATGGGGGCAGGACACCAGTCTATCCCAGGACACACAGACACACACACACACACATAAATACACACTCGAATCCTGGGCATGATGCCAGTCTATCAGAGGACAAGTGCACACACAGACACATGCACACATCACACGCAGACTGCACACATGGGCAATTTGGCTGCCTATCATTTCACCTGTAGCTCATCTTTGCAATCATCTGGTAAAAATCCCATATGGGTACAGAGAGGAGATGCAGGCTCCACATCACAGTCAAGAATCAAACCAGTGAAGTAAGCATCAAGATAACAATGCTGATCAGTGAATACTGTACATGCTTGATGACTATAGATAAATGTGCTTCCATAAACAGATATGCACATTTTTGTCATGTGCCCCAATCATGGCTGGAAAGGGACTGCAGGATTAGCTTACCCATTCATTCTTCGCAACTCTCAAATATTAAATGTATAGGTATACATGTACGTGTATGAATGTATGTATATATGTATGTACATATATATATATATATATATATATATATATATATATATATATATATATATATAGCTCTACTTCTTTTTAAAGAAAATACACTTTATCAAATCTCACATCACAGAACTCAAACTGCTGAAGGTGCAGTTCAAAGAAATTTCACTACATCAAACAACACTTCCCCAAAACAAAAAAACAAAAACAAGAGAAACCAAAAGACACATTTTTGCATGGGGGGCCCCTGCACCCCCCCACACCCCACTAACTCCGAGACCACACTATAGTGAGAAAAGGGTAAATCTCCTTATCCACACTATACAGTGATCTACACCAACAAGTTCCGACTACTATACAACATACATTCCCGGTAATTATTTCAACAAAAAAAAAAGACAAAAATGAACCTGTTCTGCATTACCACTTCGGAATCGATGATCTGTATTTGGACAAGTCAGCCTCTATGCAGTGAAGTTTTGTTGAAATGCACTTTCAGCAGGTTGAGTTCCGCAATGTGAGATTCGGTAAAGTGTATTTTCATTAAAAAGAAGTACATCCATATATATATATATATATATATATATATATATATATATATATATATGTGTGTGTGTGTGTGTGTGTGTGTGTGTGTGTGTGTGTGTGTGCATACATATATATATATATATATATATATATATATATATATATATATATATAGGGTCTATATTAAATCATCAAATGCTTAGAAAAGCGAACGATGATTTATCGACCCCATGTAAGCGTAAGCTTACAAACTCGAATGCTTAGAAAAATCGCTGTTCCAAAAAAAAAACTAAGAGCTCTCATAAAATCATCCAAAGCAAATTTCGAGAGAAAAATAGCTAAAGACTCAAAAGACAATCATAAGGCCTTCTTTAGCTATGTTAGAAACCTGGGAGGAAACTCCCAGATATGCTCAGAGCTAGTTCAAAATGATGTGAAGATTACTGATCCTACAGACATTGCCAACATACTGGCTGACAGGTTCAGTGCAAACTTCTCCCCTCCCCAAAGGAGAGATATCTATACCAAACGATTGCAGCCCCCAAACATCTCCAGCGCCCAAGTGAGAACTGCTCTCTCCAAAGCAAAAACACAGCATCCATGGGACCTGATGGTGTCCCGGCTGTGTGCTCCATGAACTCAATGAGGAATTAAACCCA
>NC_056747.1:1175938293-1175998293 GCF_019279795.1 Protopterus annectens | reverse complement strand
TGCTGTTATGATTACAAAGAGTCTATGCAGTACATACCAACATGCAGCAGTTGTAATGACTATAAACATTTCCATCCAAACACGGATGTAAGAGAGACTCTGACATGGGCCAAACATATAGAATACAGTGACAAATCTGTATTATTTTCAAACAAGTAGCAGCATATGTTTATGAAGTAAACTTTGTTCCATTTGTAAGGAAATATAAAAAACAGAATGGGGTGTGCAGCTGCTATTGTTACAGTAATAGGAAATGAAGCTCTTGCAGTTAAATGAGAACAAAGGTTTTGTGTGCTGCAGTTGTGATGAGTTGTAGGTTCATTCTCTACAGGACAGGACAAATTCTAACCACAGAAACATCTACCTCTTTAAATGATACATGTCACTCTGTGATTTCTGTGTGGAATCCAGCGAAGTGCAAGGATTTGAGCTGATTACAGGCAAATACCACTGAGAGATGACTACTTGAGGCAATATTGGCATTAAAAGGGAAACAGTAGAGGTACAAGAACATGATTCTTGAGTAGAATTACTGTAGATCTGTGTGAGATTATACAACAAGGAAACTAATTAAGAACTATAAAAACAATCATTGCAAGAAACAGCTACGACAAGGGATGCTGGCCATACAGAAAAATTCTGAAACTATATGACTGTTCATAGTTATTGCTGTAGAGTATCATGGGAAATATATGCAGATTAATATGCAGATTACCACAAAACACTTTGACTGGTTTAGCTTTATACCAAACTACATAGTACTGAATGGTTTCACAAAACAACTAGTAAGGACAAGTTATCAGATACAGAGCATTGGCGAAAAGTTTGAACAGTAATCACTGAGACCTCCCCTAAGGTGTGCTGAATGAATACACTAATAAATAATACTTTAAATGTTACTGCTGCTCTAATGAAATGTGCTGTAATTGAGCTTTGCAATCTTTCGTTGTAGTTGCAACAAAATGTAATGCAATAGGGTAACCATTTAGACATTTGTTCAGAGACAGGGAGTCCTATTCCAAACATGCGAATAGCTGGCTTTTTTCTTTTGAATTACTTGATATTTCTGCTGTAATTCTTTAGTTAAAAAGCAAAACAGTATAGCGTTATATCACAACCAAAATCAAAACAATGATACCACCACGAGGGTCCAAAATGGTTAAAAACAACACAATTTATTAGAAGATTGAATGCTTTCGCCCCGCTAAGGAGATTTCATCAGAATGAAAAACCCCACCATAAACCTTCATTCATTAAATACTCAAACCAATTCATTCCATTGGTAAATAATTAGCCATGGCTGTTTGAGTCATAGAATTTCTGCAGTCCTTAAAAGTCAACCTGACCTTAGTGTTATTTACTAATTGTAGGAATGGACAAAGGGCATCTGGGTATCAGGATGGTGCAGCAAGTGTGCCATACTAATGTCTGAACTTTAAAAGGAGCATATTTTCAACATTACTGTAGCCCTCTCATAAAGCTTATCTGGTTCATTTTCTGCTTTTTTCTTTTTGTATCTTTTAAAAATAGCATTATTCTCAGATAAAAGGTAAATGAACAGTCTCAGTATTAACAAAGAACCAATTAATTCAATTTTATCAAACTTTGAAAACTTAATACAGTAGATAAAGTGACAAATATAAATAGAAAAACATTTTTGAGCATGGGAGAGGATAATACATACATTTGAGTTAACTTAATGAGTCCACTGAACTTACTTGGTTTGATTAATACTACATGCATGGTATTTCACCTTGCTAGAATGCAGCCCTCAGTCCACTTTCCCTCCATATGGCAGCATCATGGACACTTCCAGGGTGTGTTGCCATGAGGTCTGTTATGCTGCCATCTGCTGCACACACAAGCTGACAGTTCAGGGATGGTCAGCCCTTTCTGTTTATTTATCGGTTTGCTTCAGGATGTACTGGTATCTTGATAGGTATGTGTGTGCAATCTATTGCACTGAGAACATGGGAGAAGTCTGTGATGCTGCAAAACTTGTACATTACAGTCCTTAGCTCCATGGAAGTGGATGGAAAGTGTATGTAGTCATCCACCATGCTACACATTGCTTCCAGGAATTTTGTTATTAGGTTCATAGGTTCATACTAGGCTATCTGCCCTAGGGCATCTATAAGCCTAGCCAGAATGTGTTTGGCTTTCGCCACCCATTTTAAATTTATTTTGCTATGCCCTTTTTCGAGGTTAGTATACTGTGCCTCTGTCTAACAGTGACACAGAAGTGATACCCGGGGTAAACCTACGATCTCCCATCCACTCATCAAGATTCCTCTTGAAGAGAGTCAATGAGGGACTCTGCCTAACCTGGACTGGGATTTTATTCCAGAGTGAAGGGAGCCTCTGGGTTATGAATCTGTCCCTCCAGCATGTCCTATTTATTTCAGTGCTGAGGTTCAAGTCTCTTGAGTCGTAGCTCGATGGGATTTGGATTTTCTGAGGTGCAGCATGTCCATTAATTCGGGTTGGACATGGCTTTATCGTCAGGCACAGATCGCCTCTGAACAGGCGGTATGCCACTGAGTAGAGCTGGAGTTTCTTTAACCGGACAGCATATGGCATCTGTTTGAGCCCTTTGATCCTCTTGGTGAGGTACTTTTGGGGTCTTTCCAGTTGCTGCAGGTGTCTGGTAAGGTACATCCCAAAAGGGGCATTGTACTCAATTATGGGCCTGATGAGGGATGAGTAAAGAGGCACGATGACCTCCCCTGATCTAGATGTGAATCCCTTCATGATTAGGTGGGCTATATAAAATGTTTTTCTAACCACTTTGGCCACGTGGTTGTCAAATGAGAGATTGCTATCAACTTGGGTCCCCAGGTCCCTAATTACTTCTTCTGTACTTAATGGATTACCAGCTATGTGGTAATTTGTGGGCACTTTGTTGTTGCCAAAGGGGATGACAATACCCTTTTTGGCATTTAGCTTGAGGCCATGGCTTTGGCACCAGTTGTCTGTTTCTATGAGGCCCTTTTGGAGGATGCTTGTGTCGGCTGGAGAGTCGATTATGGCGCCCAGTTTGCAGTCATCTGCCAACTTGGTCAGCCACAGTCCTTCCGTGTTGGCCTGTACCTCCGAGAAATATATACCGAACAAGAGAGGTCCCAGGACTGAGCCTTGTGGGACACCACTTGTAACTGGTTTGGAGTCTGACATGGCTCCAGCAATTCTAACCATGTGGGTTCTGTCCTTGAGCCAGTTTGCAATCCATCTAGTGACATAGGGGTTTATATTTAAGCTGGTGAGCTTATCTATAATGCCCGAGTGGGGTATTGCATCAAAGGCTTTTGCGAGGTCCAGGCAGGCTGTGTGGGCCACATTCCCCTTGTCAATTGCCTTGGTGACTGTTTCAAAGAAATTAACCAGGTTTAAGAGGCAGGATCTGCCCTTAACAAACCGAACTGGGTAGGATCCAGTGTCTGTAGGTCCCCAATATCTTTATTTATGAGGTCCATGATGATCCTTTCCATAGCTTTGCAGACCAAGCTAGTCAGGCTTATGGGGCGATAGTTTCCAGGATCCATTGAGGCACCACCTTTATGGAGAGGGACCACTGTTGCTGTACGCCACTCTTTGGGCACATATCCTGTAGTAAGGCTGAGATTGAACAGTAGTTTTATGTTTGGGTTTAGCTCTTCTTGGAGTTCATATAGGATGCAGCCCAGGACACCGTCTGGTCCCATTGATGCTGTGTTTTTTGCTTTGGAGAGGGCGGCTCTTACCTGAGCATCTGAGATGTCAGGGGGGCAGCACTCCGCTGGGATAGATATTTGCCCTTTTGGTGGGGAGGGGGGGGAGAAGTTTGTGCTGAACCTGTCAGCTAGGATGTTGGCAATGTCTGTGGGTTCAGTGAATTTTTTGTCATTTTGGACTAATTCTGAGCATATCTGGGAATTACCACCCAGGTTCCTAACATAACTAAAGAAAGCCTTGTGATTATCCTTAGTGTCCTGTGCAATTTTTCTCTCGAAGCTGGCCTTAGACAATTTTATGAGTGCCCATAGTTTTTTGCTAATACTGATCAGTGATGCCTTCCCTTTTTGGGATTTTGCTCTATCATTTAGTAGCTTCCTCCTTCTATTGTATAGTTTGTTTATGGCTGGGGTCCACCAGACAGGACGTCTGCCTTTGGAGGATTGGGTCTTGGTTTTATTTGGGATCGCATGATCCATGCATTCCTGAAGGTGTTCATAGAATGCGTTTATAAAGGATTCTGTGGTCTGGGCTGTATTTTCCACAGGCCTGGGGCTTTGAAGGATTCTACCTCGGTTTTGAGGAGTGTGAAATTTGCTTTAGAGAAGTTTTTCACTGTGGTTTTCTGGGCAGGGGTGGGGTCGGGATGTGAATATCCAGTGAGATTAGTTTATGGTCTGATCTTACCAGTGAGGGATACACTTCTGGTCTGGAGCATAGAGTCCCCATGTTGGTGATGATCAGGTCCAGTATGTTTTCCCCTCTTGTGGGAGTGGTAACAAGTTGTTCCATAGCATTTGAGTTTATAAATTCTAGGAACCTTTGGGCTAGGGTGTTGGAGCTAGAGTAATGCTCCCAGTCTATGTTTGGGTAGTTGAAGTCGCCCAATATAATGGTGTTTGGAGAGACCTTCATATTTTCCAGTGTTCTCAGGAAGGCCGAGTGGGGTTCCTGGGTTTGGGAGGGTGGTCTGTAGCAGGCTATAAACTGGAAGGCAGTTTTACCCACTGTTAGTTGCACATGGATAGTCTCTGATGCTTCGTGCTTTGCCACCAACCTGGAGGTGTGGGTATCTTTGATGAATATCGATACTCCCCTCCTTTTGTGGTTCGGTCCAAGTTTTGGGGCGAAAAGCATGGTATGAGGTATAACCTGGTAGTGCTGGGGTGCTCTCTGGAGCCCTGAACCAGGTTTCTGTTACTGCACAGATATCGATGTTCTCCATGCTAAGGAGAGTTTCGAGTGCGTGCATCTTGAGGTTTAGACTTCTGGCGTTGAGTAGCATTACTCTTAGTTTCTTATCCCTTGTGATACCTATGGAGGTGGGTTTGTCTTTTGAGCCTTGCCTAAAAAAGGCACTATGGGGGTAGCAAGAGCCTTTGCCAATATCCGAAAGCCCAGGGTGACAGGTGCAAGCCGTCCCTAGCAAAGCATCGTGGCTTGTCGAGCATATCATCCCAAGCTGACAGGCACTGGATCCCCTTTGAATGACACCAGTACTTAAGCCAATTGTTGAAATTGATCATCTTGTCTTCATACTGTGGCATCATTCTTGGTGAGGGTAAGATGCTACTCAAGGTCAGGGTCATACCGGCCTGGGCTACATGCTCAGAGAGCTCCTTTATGTCTCTTTTCATGTAGTCCAGGGAGGTACGTCTCAGGTCATTCACACCAGCATGGACAATGACTGAGTCATATTTGTACTTGCCTTGGAGTGACCTGAGTGCTTGTGTTATGTGGCGGATCCTAGCACCTGACAGGCTGCTCACCGTGACCCTCTCCTTGTTCAGCCTGGTGAGCGGGACGTCAGTGTGCCTGACAATAGAGTCACCTATTACAAGTGTATCAGGTGTGTTGTTTAGTCTTAAGGGCTGTGACAGTTCGGCACACTGGCTTTGTGAGATATGCGTTGCACGTGTTTTGTTTTGGGGTAGCGGTTGCTTGGGTGTCTGCTTTGGAGGTCTCTGCTGCTTAGGCAGATCTTTATTTAGAGCCTCCGAGTATGTTTTTGTGTGATTATGTGTTTGGTTTGCTGTCGTGGTAGGTCTATGTGAGACTGGAATTGTAGTGAGTGTGGTTTCCTTCTCCTCCTGACTGGTTATGCCAGTACTGAGTTGAGAGAGCTTAGCCTCCAGTTTGGCTATATGGTTGCATCTCTCACATGTGTTGGAATTTGTTGGGAGGAGGAGAGGGTTGTCTGTGTTATATGGAAGCTGTCTGTGATACTCCCACAGCATCTCACATGTGTCTCTAGAAGGTCCCATATGCAAGTACACCCAGGCTGAGACACACTTTGGTTTCAAAGGGGATGGAGTTTCCTCTCAGGGTCCACACAGACATGTGTGGTGAGGCGCACGTTGCAGACGGTCTGTACCAGCTGTCTGTCTAGCCAGTATTCATCAATTATTTCCTGGTCTGACAACTAGTTTAGGACTCCAGCTGGTGGCCTTCTAGGGTGCACACCCACAGCCTCATTTATGACTTGTATCACTGCAGCCTGTTGCAGTTCATTAACAGCAGGTTGCATTTTTATATATTTTTGATCTTTTGCTATGGATTTTGCCGAATTCCATAGTATTTACTTTAATTTCTTAGGGTCTGTAAAGAATATGCAGAAGATTTCATAAAAGGGGTTGGCGTGGGAGTTTGTTGCATTTAAGTTGCATTGTGTGTGCACAATGTGTTTTGGAATCAGACTGGCATGTGCATAATCCCTAATTATCCTATGACGAATATCTAAGTATTTAGACTGCCTTCAGTGTGTCTTCTGAAATCGCACCCACAGCAGGTGCACTGAAGTCTTCCTTAGGCATGCTGCACTTTCCCCAAATAGCTTCTGTGAGTTGTATGGAACCAGGCCCAATTCTGTTGAAAGTTCTGCACCCAGTAACAAAAACCACACTGATCCAAATAACTCAAGTTTGGAAGAGAAGAGGAAATACTCTTCACCAATATACCCAGAAATAATTTATAGTCAGGGTTTAATAATGTGATGGATCTGTAGGAGGATGGGTTAAGGTGGACCTTAGCCTTTTTGAGGATAACCAATATCTCACCGTTTCCAGGAGGGGAGGGGAGGGTCTCCTTGCAGAATCTTATTCATTAAATTCAACTAGACATCCTTAATCTGGTTCCAACCTATCTGACAAACCTCACTGGGGAAACCGCCCACCAAGGGACTTCCCCTTCTTCTGTCCTGCCATTACCTCTTCCAGTTCATCCAGTACAATACATGAAATAAGTTGTTGCTGCACATGCATTAGTTTCTGAAGATGTCATCCCTGGAAGAAGGGGGACCTAGAAACATCTGGAGCATTTCTCCCCGGGCCTCTGCTGAAAATTGGCTTCATTCCAAGTTGGACTTTCCCGGTTAACAAATGATAAAATAAAAAATAAATAAATAAATACAAATAAAAAATATCTGCAGTTCCTACTTGAGTCTGGGTAGTATATAAAGCTTTAGAATAATCCCTAAATGTTGCCATGATGCAAGAAGGATCATTAATGGAATGTTTGTCCCCATGTTATATACCTGTAGGACCATGCACTCAACCTTCTGTTGCCTGAGATACACAGCAAGATACTTTGTGTTTCTAGGTGAGGCTATTGTCCATAAACTTTGGGAGGCTGCATGCTAGAAAGCTACTTTCAGGTCTAAATACTTTTGAACATTCTACTTAGCTTTACTAAGTTCCATAGTCTGCTCCTGATTCAGGTATGAATGCTCACCTGCATTGTGTTAATGACATCTAACATTGCTTTGTATTTCTTAACACTTCCTGCTTTAAGCTGTTTTAAATGAAAGTGGAATCTTTCAGCAAAAAAGCTTTTAAGCCAGGCCCACATTATCTGTCGCCCTCAAATAATCATTGTGAAATATTTCATGCAGTAACTCCTAAATCCAGATACTAAATTTTGGATTATTCAACATAAAGACTAGGAAGTATCAATGCTTAAAAAATGTGATAGGGAAGGGAGATTGTAAGTTAGAATCAAGTTGTGGTCAGAGATACGTATAGGACCAATAACTAGAGACTGTACCCTATAAACCTGTTCAGCAAATGTAGATTCTGTGTATTCTCGCCCATACTCTATATTTGGTGGAAAAGTAAGTGAAACCTGAATCTCCCCACCCCTAACAACATCTCTTGCTTACATCAGACAGGCCAAAGTTATTACACAGATCCTGAATCTTACTGCTCAGTTTTACAAAGTGTTTTATCCCAAGGTCTATCGTTAACATTTTGTCTAGAAGTAACGTGATTCCAGTCCCTGGCAATGAATTTTACACCTTCAGTGAAGTCCAATAACTGGGTTATCAGTTTCCTGTAAACATAAAACTTCAAATATGGTGGAAGGTAAATTGATACAACCATCATGTATGTCCTTTATATTGTGTCCTTGGCTGCAGCTATAATTTCCTCTTTATTAGCCATGTGCTGCTGCAACTGAAAGTTTAAACTGACTCTCTGTAGGAGTGCTGCCCTCTTCTCTTCCCTTTAGCGTAAGTAGAGTTAAGTTTGTCAAGTGTGTCTCTTGAGGGCCAGCAAATCAGCCTGAAGTTTCCTTAAATGTAGTGGATCCCTGTCCCTTTTAATAGTTTTATGTCCATTCACGTCCTATCTGATAATCTTTACTTTAGCTGTCATATGTTTTTAGCAGGATTCCCTTTAGTGTCCCACTCTGAAAAGCTGCCCATATAACTGTTTCCATGCCTTTGTTATGGACATCTGATAGCAGAAAGATCACACAGAATGTTGATGCGTAAGTCTAGTCCTTGAGTACACCCATGCATGATATGTGATAGTTTCCATATCTCTCCTAAATGTTCAAAAAAACAACAGATAAGAATAACACAAACAACAACAAATCCTCAAACTCATGTACAAATATAACTACCCCCAAGGAAAGACCACTGTTCATTATCTGGCAGCTCAGTGTTTGCCACTGACTATCATGCTTTGACAGAAAAATTAAAGTCCATAGTGTGCTCAGCCATTATATCCCAAATCAGCCACATGCTTGTTTTTAAAAGTATCTCCACTGATTAAAAAAGTCATGTTTTTGGGCTGCTACTAATGAATAGTCCATCTATGATGCAATCTCATCTGTCATTCTAATTTGTCAGGGTAAATCACAATACAATTAAGCAAATTTACTTCCAGACTTTAGCAGCATTCATTTTTTCCCCAACTAATTTGTGCTTTTTCTCATAGTGCTTGCTGGAATTTAAAAAGAGGGTATCAGCCCCAGAGGATCAGAGGAGACATACTCGCTTGCACTGTGGTAGGCTGGCAAGACTCTGACAGAGCCAATCAACTGCTGAGGCTGTGAGTGTTATCCCTGTTAATGGGCAATGCACTGGAGGCATTTATTGCTTGAAGGGCTTGCTTTGGGTCAACAAAGGATTGGGCTCCAGAACAAAATAAGATCCTACATGTTGCTGGATCGTGGCTACAGAAGGCAACACTTCAGACCTTTCTATTTACATGCTCTTATTACCAGCAGAAATAACACCGTCTGTCTTCAGGTTTGGGGTTAAAATTTTGAACTTCAAATATTTAGTTCTCCTGTACTTTCAGCAGCAACACTAGCTTCCATAGCTTCGCCAAAATATTTTCTACTCCAGAGGTTTTCTGTGGCCCTGCTATACTGTCAGGTAGAACACTAAGCCTAGCCTCAGATGTACCAACACACCTCTCACCCACTTGCTATTCCTAAGTGTGACGTCTTTTCCTGACCATATAAATTCACCTAACACTATGGATGCACAATTTCTCATAGTTTCTCCAGCCAGCATGGTCAGCATGGGCATCCTGAGATAGTGTAGTAACTGCCTCATGTTCACTGACAGCCCTCTGCTCCTAGACCACACAAACTCAGCATGTGAGAGATGCAGCTATGTTAACCTTGAATCCATGCTCTCTCACACACCATTCATTTATTCATTCATTTATTTATTTATTTGCATTTCTTTACTGGGAAGGTTCACTGGATCAAAAAGTGCCCAAATTCAGTGGATGCCTGGGGAGAAAGCTCCACAATGATGTACACAATACATGTATTAAATTAAAAGTCAGTTGGTTAATACAACAAGTTTTAAAGAAAATAAAGTTTTAGATAAAGTAAGAGAGCAATGCATTTGTGCATAAATCTATCTACATACTGTATATGTATACATCGATACAAAAACAGATCATTATCCAGAGATAAAGATGAAATTATTTGAATAAATTATTTTTTGCTAATATAAGGATAGCTGTAGGAAAGGTGGGAGTGGGAGTAGGAGTGGAGAAACTAGAGGTACATAACTGAAGGAGAAATCTTTAGTCAGGTTATAGGTTGTGAGGAACTTCACAGTCACTTCAACACCAGTCAGTACATATGACAATGAGTGGGTCATCAGGATGCACACCTCACTTCCTACTCCACCCAAACCCACATCACACATACCTACATATGCGGAGGTCCTCACCAGAAACATACCTAAACAACAGAGACCTCCCAAACACAAACACAAGCATGCTACACATAATTCCTCTGCAGATCACGGTACACATAATAGCTCACATATCAGTGTCTCACCTGCCAAGCCCTTAAGGCAAAACACAAAACCAAACATATTACTCATAGGTGATTCCATCGTGAAACACACAGATGTCCCCCTCACCAGGCTGGATAAGGAGAAGATAACAGTCAACTATCTGTCAGGTTCCAGGATCTGCCATATCACACATTCGCTGAAGCCTCTTAACAGCAGGTACTATTATGACTTCATCATAGTCCATGTTGGTGCGAACGACTTGAGACTTACCTCTCTGGACAATATGAAGAGAGACATGACTGAGCTCTCAGACTGTGTGTCTCAGGCTGGCATATCTCTAGCCTTAAACAGCATTTTACCTTCATCTAAGATGATGCCTCAATACAAACAGGAAATGATTGACTTCAATAATTGGCTTAGTTTCTGGTGTCATTCCAAGGGGATACAGTATCTGTCATCCTGGGATGACATGATCAACAGACCTCAATGCTTTACCAAAAATGGTCTTTATCTGTCACACCTGGGATTTCGGCTACTGGCCAAGGTTCCTGCCACCCCTATAGTGCCTTTTTTAGGCAGTGTCTCAAGGACAAAATTCCTGACATAAGAGCTCCGTCTAAAATCAACCTAAAGATTTTGCTGCTAAACACTAGGAGTCTTAACATGAAACTGTACTCATTGGAAGCAGTTCTCATCTTGGAAGACATAGACATTTGTGCAGTCACAGAGACCTGGTACAAGGCTGTGAAGCGCACCCCAGCCATATCAGGCTACACATTTTTCCACACACTCAGACAACAAACTGAAGGCATGAAAACTAAAGGAGACGGTGTATCAATATTCATTAAAGATAAATGCACCTCTACATTGGTTAAACAGCATGATTCTCTGGAGATACTTCAGGTGACCACAAATCAGTCTCATTCAAAGTAACTATCACACCTGCTCCCCCCAGCACCAACTAAACTAAAACATTTCTCCAAAGCAGGTTATAACCTCTTACAGGATGGTATAAATAGCTTCACTGCACCTCTCCCCTCAGATGGAAATGGCAATTATGCCAAGTTCTACACAAATGCTTTATACAAACACCTGAACAACTGCATTGACTCGGCCGTACCTGATAGGACCAAAACAAGCTCCTCAAGGAAGAGCAAACCTGTCTGGTGGACAACTGCCATTAACAGGCTTTACAATAAGAGGAAGAAATTGCTGTCTAAGAATAAGAGGGAGTGAGCCCTAAACTAGAAACACTCCCTCCTCAGATTAAACAAGCAAATAAGACTTTTTGTGAAGTCCTCCAAAGCTAACTATGAATCCAAATTAGCTTCCTCAACTAAGGACAGCCATAAGGCATTCTTTAGTTACATCCATAACCTAAAAGGAAAGGCCAGATATGTGCCAAAATGGTAATTAGTGTTACTACATATATCAAGCCTGTGGACATTGCTAACCTGCTAGCTGACAGGTTCTGTGAAAGGAGTGATCTAGCACTGTGATTATTATGGCTGTACAGGCTGAATTGCTGTGTATATTTTTATATATATGTCAGCATGTCCCCATTGCATGCCTACCCCTCAGATGCAACAAAGATCACAGGTAAGGAGGGAACAAAGGGTAGGTCCCAAAATAATAGTAATAAAAAAAATCTTGCAGAAGCAGTGCACAGCATGACCCCAAGACACTCTTAGGATCCATGCTAGTCCTAGACCTGAATTAGAGAAAATCCATGGCTGAAAGGTAAGGACAGTAGACCTGAAGATGTACAGAAGCGCTGTGATAGAAAGAATGATGCAGGGGAGCAAAACAAAATACTTCAGTAACTAGTTTGAAAGGCTGAGAAGAGTTACTTTTCAAATATTCAGTAATTATTTATTTTTCCCCAACTATCTTTGAAGTAGATATCTATTTTTTATTAGCAGATGGCTAGCATAAAATGATAGATATATAAATATGTTCCTTTCTTTCTTTTCTTCTTATTCCTCACTTCACCCTGGTATTTTGCTTATATTGTAATTGATGTCAAGGGCTTTAGTAATATCGTTAAAATGTATATTTTTGCTGCATCAGGACTATGAGTATTCCTACAAACATGTTTGCCCTTATTGACATCACATACCATGAGACAAGATATAATTTGGAAATGGGATTAAACAAATTAAGAAAAGATTATTAATTTGATACATTTATACCTATTCTTATTTTATAGTCAAAATTATAACTACATGATAATGTGAATATACTACAAAGGATGAAAGTAATTAAAGAAACCACTTTTCAAGTGTACATAGATTTATTTGTATTAGATGTTGTCAAAATATAAGTTACAAGTGGAGATAAAGGAAACAAAGTATATAATAGGCAATATAAATATATATTTTTAGAATTTTATATTAGAGGTAAGGCTTAGATTTAAGAGCCAAAATAACATTTTCCGTTGTATTTTATTGATTAATCTCCTTTCTTTTTCTCTGCAATTGCATCAGAGGCTAGTTTGTACATATAATGTGGTTAGATAGTCTTGAGTTAGGTTAGGTTTAGGTTAGTGGGTAGTTTAATGAATAATTATGTCTTGTATAACTAAAATGTAATTATAGTAAGCCAAACTATCTGAAACCTAAGGAGGTTAACACACTCCCATTGTCACAAAAAAGTCCCCCAAGAGTCCATATCACCCAAAAAATGGGGAGCTGAATAACATTTTGGCAAACATCTGCTTAGTCAACTAAATGTATTTCATTATACCAATGGTCAACATGTGTGTGTTTGTACAATTCTTGAGGTTGTGAAATATGCCCTTTCCCTAACATTATGTGATCTTGGAGTTAGTATACATAATTAGCAGAAAAAGTGAGGGATGCAGGGGGATTGCCCCCTACAAAAACAATGTTTTATTTGTTTGTTTTAATTTAAATGTTGAGTGCACTGAGATTATTGCTCAGTGCATGAGAAGTAGTTTGTTGAAGTTCACAATCCTGTTGTTTTGACAGTAGACATTTAGGTGCTTCTATGCAATTACTACACGCAAACACACATACACACACACACACACACACACACACACACACACACATATATATATATATATATATATATATATATATATATATATATATAGACTCTGAGGTCACAAATACTGAGAAACGAGGGAGAAAGCGATGAAAGTGAAGAAAATGCAAGTGGTCGGGTATCTGGCAATTGTCCACGTTGGATGTTCTGCGCATCAAACAACTGTGAAAAGCAGTAGGCCTCTTGTTATTTTATTTAAGAGTTCCTAGCCAAACTAGGGACTTATAGTTTCCATGATATTAGAGATGTTTTTTTTTGTTTGTTTTTATTTTGTTCATGAATATTAATATATGGTATATCTTTTAAAGAGTTAATAAACATATTTATCTGCTAAATATATGCTTGAGTAGCTCACTTTATATATAAATTTCAGAATTTATCTGAGAGTATCTCAAAGAAGTTGAATAATATGACTTAAAAATGTATAGTATTTTATAAGAAACACATCTGTTAGAAAAAATGTACACAAAATATACAGAATTTTGAAGTTAAGGACTATACCATTCTTAGTAGATTTCTCTTTGAAAGAGAAGAGGGATTACATTTTTATAGAAAATAAAGGTAATATGCATTAAATTGTATATTCATATAGTGACATATAATAACTCCAAAGGAATGTTGGTAATAATAACTATTACACTTTTGAGTTATGGACTTTACAATTCTAGTAAATTTCTCTTTTAAAGAGAAGAGGGATTACAATTTTGTGGGAAAAATAAAGATGATATGCTTTAAGTTATATAGTACCATATAATGATACCAAAGGAATGCTGGTAATGGTAACTACTGAATATCAACAGAGACTTATTAAACTAATATGCAGTAGATACCAGGACTTGGAGTTAAATTTGAAAAATAAAATATATATATTGTCTAATAATATAAAGGACACTCTGACATTGAGAAGATACTTTAATTGTATTTTAGATATGACAGCTGTAGCATGGCTAAAGACACCAGATTATCAGTCTTTGCTACTGCTCTTACAAATGAGAAAGCCTGCTCCAGTCAAAAGATGCAAATGAGTTTGCAAAACTAGATGTTTTACTCTCGTTTCTTTTCTCTTTGTTACTCAGACATGTTTTGATATAATTTGCATCTCTAATGGTTTTGCTATAAAGGTTGATTTTGTTGAATTGGTTTCTTGCTCTTTGCCTGATCACAATGCTCTGTCACTTAGATTTACTACGTGGATTACTGATAACTAATAAAAGATGATGAGTAGAGACCACTACTGTATCGTTCAATTAATAAAAATGTATAACTAAATGATACGATAGCAATGGATTATTTTAAATCATATGTATATGGTAAGACTACTAGTTTTTGTCATAATAAAATAAAATAAGTAGACAATTACTTGGTTAACATACAAGAGGATTTACATGTTGCTAAGTTAAAACTTCAGAAAGTTGAAACTATTCTTTAGATTTAGTTAAGAATTCAAAAATTAATATTAAATTATAAAATGGCAATAGTGCTGGAAAAGGTGAGATTATAGCTATTTTCCTAACTTTTAAGGGTTTACACAGATTAACATCTACAGCTAAATGCCATCTTGACTGCATTAAATAAATCTCTTCGGATCCCAAACCATAGCAGAAATGTTACAGATATCGGGGATATCTTTTGCAAATTTTAAAATATTACAAAAACTTTAGATAAAATATTGTTGGATTTCTTTTTTTAAATAATAATGTACAAGTAAACCTTCTAAATATTTCCATCCTGTAAATCATTTAGAAATAAATGCACAAATAAAAAAGTAAAATAAAATAAAGTCCCAGGAAGAGATAGACAAACTGATGAGATTTAAAAGCATTTCCAAAAATGTTATTCTGGTGTTAAGAAAGTCTTTAATCAGGTTCAAAATAAAATATAATTCCATCTTGTAAGAATATATTGACATTTCCTTTTTGAAATAGGATAAGGATCTGACCTAATGCTTATTTATTTTATTTATTTATCCTTTGTTGACCACATTTGTCCCACCAGGCTGTTGGTCTCTTTTCAGGGAAAACCCAAGACAGCATTTATATTAGTGAGGAGAATTTTAGTGAGGGCATTGAAGAACTTCCCCTTCTCTTTTGATTGGTGCCATGGGTCTTTTACATACACCTGATTTACCACTGACTCAAGCTGACATTGCCTCAGTTTAGCATCTCATCTGAAGGATGATACACTCAGGAGTGCAGCTCCCACCAAATGCTGCACTACAATGTCAACAATCCAGTCACCTGGTATTAGAATAGACCACACCCTCCTGGTCTTCCAACACCAATGGTGAGTGTGTTACCTGTTAAGCCACTGATATTGTATTATATGTGCATCATATAGGCCAACAGAGTTTATTGCTGATTGGCAAACACAAAATAACATCAATGATAATGATAGCAATGGATTATTTTAAATCATATGTATATGGTAAGACTACTAGTTTTTGTCATAATAAAATAAAATAAGTAGACAATTACTTGGTTAACATACAAGAGGATTTACATGTTGCTAAGTTAAAACTTCAGAAAGTTGAAACTATTCTTTAGATTTAGTTAAGAATTCAAAAATTAATATTAAATTATAAAATGGCAATAGTGCTGGAAAAGGTGAGATTATAGCTATTTTCCTAACTTTTAAGGGTTTACACAGATTAACATCTACAGCTAAATGCCATCTTGACTGCATTAAATAAATCTCTTCGGATCCCAAACCATAGCAGAAATGTTACAGATATCGGGGATATCTTTTGCAAATTTTAAAATATTACAAAAACTTTAGATAAAATATTGTTGGATTTCTTTTTTTAAATAATAATGTACAAGTAAACCTTCTAAATATTTCCATCCTGTAAATCATTTAGAAATAAATGCACAAATAAAAAAAGTAAAATAAAATAAAGTCCCAGGAAGAGATAGACAAACTGATGAGATTTAAAAGCATTTCCAAAAATGTTATTCTGGTGTTAAGAAAGTCTTTAATCAGGTTCAAAATAAAATATAATTCCATCTTGTAAGAATATATTGACATTTCCTTTTTGAAATAGGATAAGGATCTGACCTAATGCTTATTTATTTTATTTATTTATCCTTTGTTGACCACATTTGTCCCACCAGGCTGTTGGTCTCTTTTCAGGGAAAACCCAAGACAGCATTTATATTAGTGAGGAGAATTTTAGTGAGGGCATTGAAGAACTTCCCCTTCTCTTTTTGATTGGTGCCATGGGTCTTTTACATACACCTGATTTACCACTGACTCAAGCTGACATTGCCTCAGTTTAGCATCTCATCTGAAGGATGATACACTCAGGAGTGCAGCTCCCACCAAATGCTGCACTACAATGTCAACAATCCAGTCACCTGGTATTAGAATAGACCACACTCCCTCCTGGTCTTCCAACACCAATGGTGAGTGTGTTACCTGTTAAGCCACTGATATTGTATTATATGTGCATCATATAGGCCAACAGAGTTTATTGCTGATTGGCAAACACAAAATAACATCAATGATACGATAGCAATGGATTATTTTAAATCATATGTATATGGTAAGACTACTAGTTTTTGTCATAATAAAATAAAATAAGTAGACAATTACTTGGTTAACATACAAGAGGATTTACATGTTGCTAAGTTAAAACTTCAGAAAGTTGAAACTATTCTTTAGATTTAGTTAAGAATTCAAAAATTAATATTAAATTATAAAATGGCAATAGTGCTGGAAAAGGTGAGATTATAGCTATTTTCCTAACTTTTAAGGGTTTACACAGATTAACATCTACAGCTAAATGCCATCTTGACTGCATTAAATAAATCTCTTCGGATCCCAAACCATAGCAGAAATGTTACAGATATCGGGGATATCTTTTGCAAATTTTAAAATATTACAAAAACTTTAGATAAAATATTGTTGGATTTCTTTTTTTAAATAATAATGTACAAGTAAACCTTCTAAATATTTCCATCCTGTAAATCATTTAGAAATAAATGCACAAATAAAAAAAGTAAAATAAAATAAAGTCCCAGGAAGAGATAGACAAACTGATGAGATTTAAAAGCATTTCCAAAAATGTTATTCTGGTGTTAAGAAAGTCTTTAATCAGGTTCAAAATAAAATATAATTCCATCTTGTAAGAATATATTGACATTTCCTTTTTGAAATAGGATAAGGATCTGACCTAATGCTTATTTATTTTATTTATTTATCCTTTGTTGACCACATTTGTCCCACCAGGCTGTTGGTCTCTTGTCAGGAAAACCCAAGACAGCATTTATATTAGTGAGGAGAATTTTAGTGAGGGCATTGAAGAACTTCCCTTCTCTTTTGATTGGTGCCATGGGTCTTTTACATACACCTGATTTACCACTGACTCAAGCTGACATTGCCTCAGTTTAGCATCTCATCTGAAGGATGATACACTCAGGAGTGCAGCTCCCACCAAATGCTGCACTACAATGTCAACAATCCAGTCACCTGGTATTAGAATAGACCACACTCCCTCCTGGTCTTCCAACACCAATGGTGAGTGTGTTACCTGTTAAGCCACTGATATTGTATTATATGTGCATCATATAGGCCAACAGAGTTTATTGCTGATTGGCAAACACAAAATAACATCAAAAGAATAACTGAGTATGCAACTAGCAATTGTCATTTGGTAGTTATTAACCTATATATCAAAAAAGTTACATTTTCTAAATTGGAAGTAGTAATTTTGGAGTTTAGAGATGTTTTATTTTCCAAACTCTTATGTAAATCTAATCAAATAGTAATACAAAATTTTTTTACATCATATTAAAATGCGAGTATATTTTTCTAAAGCAATAGCTGTGACAAAGAGTAATACAAAAAGCTTTACCCTTTCACCTCTTTTATTTGCTTTAGTAATGTAACTACTATTAAATTCCATTAGGCAACTTAGAATATTGAAGGACTGAAAATTAAAAATGATTGTCATTCTAAAATGTTATTGTCAACAGATACCAAATTATTAATATTAGCTAACATCATGTCTTCCATCGAGCATGTGCATAATAGCTAAATTTAAATGAGAGTAAGATAAATACAATATTAATAAATCAAAAAAGCAAATCAGTCTGTGTTAAACACATAAATATTATCAGGATTGCAAAAATTTAAATACATAGGAATTTTATTATCTAAAAATGTAGGAAGAATTTACTTAAACCGTAAAACTCCACTGCCAATCATGAGTGGACAGGTGATCCACTGTGGGGACCCCTAACTGGGGAAAAGCCAAAAGAAAAAGAAGAGTGAATTAATATTATTAAAGATTTCAAAGAAACATCCCTAAATTGGAATAGTTTTTTTGTTTACCATTTGAAGAGAGATTATGCCTGATCAAAATATTATTATTGGTAAAGCGGTCACTTCCTTAATGCCAAATAAGAACTAAATTAAAAAAAAAAGATAAATAAGATATCTACACTATTCCAATGGTACCCCAAAGAAACCTAAAACTGATTCCAAACAGCATCCAAGAACACATGAAAATAGAGGGTAAGGACTTATGGATACTTAATATGGTACCATGGCACCTGTACTTAAAGTACTAATTTATTGCTTAAACAAACATGACTCTGACAAATGGAGACAGCATGTAAAGGTTTATGCAAAGATAAGATATTTAAAATATCAAATCAGTTTTTAAAATGTGTGGATATCAAATAATTGTTTGCACATCTATATCCATATCAATAGAAACTCTAAATATATTATCTCTATACTCTATACTGAAATGTTTAAAAAAATCATATACAAATATTACATATTAAAAATGGATTTTTCTATATTTCTAATCCCTATTACAGTGGGATTTACTGAAGGCTCTAATGAAAATAAATGCTGGATGTGAGGCTCAATAATTTATCTCATTGATTTAATTGTCCAAAAGGAGCCACAATTTCTTTAATAGACAATATTGCACATACATATGCACTAGATTTTAGAGACTGATGACTGGTTTAAAGCATTAAGCAGTTTATATCTACAAAGATGCAAAATACAGATGAAATAGAAATAAATATATACATGCCACATTGTTAAATTATATAAAATCTATACTACTGAATAAAAGAACTAATTAACTTTTATTCCAGTTTTACAAATTGTACCATAAATCATGTATACAAAATTCTTACTGGAATAATCTAACTCAAACTATTTATCCAAAAATTTACTGACAAAGATAAGACCACAATATTTTCAGTTAAAATTCATCTTTATTTTGAAAATAATAAGGACAATATTGCTGGATAAATAAGATAAAAATCAGAGCTGATTGGCAGCACTTGCTTTGTCTTTATGATTATAATATACTAATATAATTTGGGGCAAAATTTCAATAATTTAATGTGCTGAATTAAATTTTAATTTACTAAAATGTAGTTCTATTTTGTGTTCTGACTCCTTAGCATATGAGTAAATATCAATTATCACTTTGTTAATGTCTCCTCTCTGTTGCACATAAGACAATAGCCAAAAATGGAAAATGTATGTCCATTTATAAATAGTATTGTATATGAAAATGAAGTTAATAGTATTACAATGAGATCTAAACAGATGTCTACTAATTGTACATTTTGGCCTAAACTGTCGTTATTATTATAAAAATATAAGGATTCTCTTATTTGAGAAATATAAGGATACTACCATGTGATATATGTTTTCTTATCAAAATTGGGTTATATCATAATAAAATGTTGGACTATATAGTTATTACATATTACGTGAATGATCTGACATATCTTGTATGTGTTGTAGATTTGTTTAGATTTAGATAACATTTATGAATTTTAATTTTTGGAGGGATGTATGGAACCATCTGCTACTCCACATAAAGCAAATGCAATCTGGAAAAATATTTGAGGGAACCATAAATTTCACCCCAGTTTAGCAACCATGTCTCTCATGGATTGGGGCAACAAGTAAATGCCCCAACATATCCTTGTTCTGACCACCTCTGGATTATTCATGCAAAAATACAGGTTACAAAACTTCCATGACAATGTAAGGCTAGGTTTCCTATGATCCTCACAGATGAATAGCTTAGCAAGTATCTACAAACTTATGAGATCTGAGAAGTAAATAGCAAAAAATAGCAGAAATGAGCTCTGAGGAACAGTGTTGGTCACTTTCATACTCTCTGATAAAGCGACTGCAACTTACATTGTATAGATGCTCATTCCTTAATGCAGGAAAAAACTTAATTTAAACCATCAATTATACTGTATCTAATGTTAATTGTTAGAAGCATATTACTATGGAAGTACTAAATGAATTTTACTCTGAACTTCTTCCTTAAATATGACTTAGAGATGTGGGGTTTGCTTCATGATTTGCAAAAGTTACTTATTTTCTTATGAAGAAAAAAATGGGAAAGAAAATAATCACCCCCATTTGACTACTGCAACGTGCACATCAGCCTCTCAGTCTTAAAGTGCAAAAATCCGGAAAAGCCAAAAATAATAGGGGAGACAAAGGCCCAAAATCTGACACATATTTTAATTATTGCTGTTATAAACTTAGAAAAATGATATAATAACAGGTTTTCTGTGGGTATGCATCTTATGAAGGATATGAAGACTGAAACTCAAATGTCTGTCATTATTAATGACTTCAATACTCAATGGAATGCCAGAAGAAAACACAAATTTTATAAAGAACAGAGAAACAAAAATCAAGACATTATGAAAATATGTGGACAGTTGAGAACTATGGATAATACGTATGATTGTGATACAAATAAACAAATGTTTTGTAGACTAGTAAGGGCCCTTTCCCTATTCATTGAAAGCACATTTCAGATTTTAAGTGGTTATTGTTAAATTATTTGAAAATCAGTTGTTTATTAACTTCGATCTTTTTTTCTTGAATGCAGACTGTTGTGTATTCCATGACATTGTGATGGATTATATTTCATAGTCTCTGGGAAATTTTGTTCTGAAATAGACAGTAAGTCCACCAGGAAATGTAATTTAATATATTTGAATGGGATATATGACATATGATTAATGTGTATGGAAAAAGGAACTCGTTAAATGTTTATTAACTAATGCATGTAGTCTTAACAATAAATTTGCTGACTTGAATGCTTATTCAGCAAACAATTCTCTTGATAGTCTACAAGAAGGCAGAAACACAAATGTAAAGTAGTCCAAGAACACAAAGGGCAAACAGAGAGCAAAAAAAATCCCCACTTGTAGTAAAAGAAACTTGCTGAATGAAGACGGGAACAGTCCAAGTGCAATCACACTGTTTTATTACAATCCACAAACAAATGATGAGTGTTTTCATCCCGGAACACCAGAACTTCATCAGATAAAACAAAAATGTGAAGACTACATTATAAAGGCATTTGAAAAAATGTCATGATCAGTAATTGAAAAGACACACACCCTTAAAGACACAACATTAAATACAGAAAAATCTATATATAAACTTATGTACATATAAAAATATATATTATTAACTACATATGGAAACATAAAATGTATAAATATAAAGTGCAGTAGTTAAAAATCACTCAGGTCTAAAAAACATATATAAATAATTCATTCAAATTTAAAAATGTGATGCAAATACATAATTTATCTATCCAATGCTTTTAATTTTAATAGGGACCTGATAGAGATATTTCCATTCAATCCTGTCCAGTTACCTGCATCTAAATGTAACTGCCAGTATAGCTCCCTTTTCTCCAAAAGAATAGACCGGGCACCACCTCTGATTTCCACCTTAATGTTGTCAATGACAAATGAAACATGTCCTCATTATCTAGTATATGTTTACTGAGGGCATTAGTTAACTTTTTTTATTTTAATCTCATAAATATTTTTTTTTTTAATTTCCTATCGGTTTTTCCAATATAATAACAACATTGGTTGCACAAAGCACAATAAATAACCCTTTCAGAATTACAGTTGTATCTCTGATGGATTTTAATGTTGGTATTATTAATAGTGAACGTATCCCTTTCCTTAATGAACTTACAAAAATTACACATTCCACATTTATTCATAAAACCAGCTCTGTGTTTTAGTACACTCAGTTTTGTTTCAAAGACATTTTTCAAGTTCCTACCCTTCTTGTGTACTATAGTTGGAGTCATGTCAATAAAATGTCTAATAGCCTGAGTAGTGGTGTCAATGTTAGGGCTCTGATTGACTTCACATTCTGCTAACAGGGATAGATAGAAAGTCCTTTCCCTTTTGTTAACAACCTTGAGTAAAATCTCAGTAACAACTCTGGTGGGATACTTTCTTTTCAAAAACATGTTCTTAAGGGTGTCACATTCAATCAGAAAATCGTCCATGTTTGACAGTTATAGGGCATGTTGGCTGTGCTTCCATCTACCAAACGTATTGTTGAAACAATCCACAAAGCAGGCAACAGTACAAGGTACAGGCTTTCCAATAAATCAAAGGATTTGAGTGAAAAATAGTCAATATTCCAAAAAAAACAACCCAAATCCTCCGTTCGATATACAATTTAATGGGGTCTATATTAGAACACCGAACATTCAAAATGTTGAGTGTTCTAATATAGAACCCTAGCAATTGAAAAAAAAACATCGAACATTTGGAACAGCAAATTTTTTCCTAAACACGTACACACAACACAAGCACACCAAACAAACAGCAATCCACACACATGCACCTAAATTCTTACACCTAACCCTACACTAAACTATACATACACCACTAACTATCCACTTACCTTAACCCAAACCCTAACTCTAAGGTCCATCACTATCACACAGTCACCTCACCCGCGCCCTAACCCTAACTCACCTAACCTGCCCTAACCCACATGTCCACACAATCGCACACTTACCTGACTCACACCCTAACCCTAACTCACCTAGCCTGCCCTAACCCACACATCCACACAATCGCACACTTACCTGAACCCGACCTATAACGTTCCACCAGAGCGCTGAAAATACCGAAGCAACAGAAACAGACAACCAAATTCTTTCCCTAGGAAAGAATTTGGTTTCCTGTTACGTCGATATTTTCAGCGTTTGATGAAAACAGGTTGATATTAGAACACTCGACATTTCAAATGTTCGGTGTTCTAATATAGACCCAATTTAATGTATTGCTCAGGACATAAACAGCATAAAACAGCAAAATTAAAGCTTCTGAGTAAAACTTAACTGCTGCAGCTATGGTACATGCTGCCCCAGGTATTGTAGAAGCAACTACAAAATTAAAAGGACTGCTAATGGTTCGTGATAACCTTTTGCTGGACTTATGGAACAATTTAGAAGAAGGTATGTTATTAAACAAGAAGAATGTTAATAATGAAATATTAACATTGCAACAAGCTTTTAAGTCTCTGCGTTTAAAAATGGAGCAATATAAGAGATAACAATGGCAGAGACTGAGTTTCAGTGTCTACTTGAAGTTAGGTATTGTTCCCAGAGGGCTTAGAATCACCAAAATTCCCACTTATGGGAACAAATATCAGGATTTATTGTTAAAGTGGCAAGAAATGAATTTGCAGTTAGGGGCTGAATATATGAAACTGATGAACGACTTCTTTTCCCTGCATGAATCTGAGCTAGCTAAGGAAATAGAAGCACTAGAAAATGAGTTACTTCATGAATCTGAGCTAGCTAAGGAAATAGAAGCACTAGAAAACAAGTTACTTCATGAATATGAGCTAGCTAAGGAAATAGAAGCACTAGAAAATTAGTTACTTCATGAATCTGAGCTAGCTAAGGAAATAGAAGCACTAGAAAATGAGTTACTTCATGAATCTGAGCTAGCTAAGCAAATAGAAGCATTAGAAAATGAGTTACTTCATGCCTCTGAATTTGCTGCCATTGCCACTGAATATAATGACCTGTTCATCTATCTGAAGAGATTTGAAGACAGGCTGATTACTGTTAAAAAGCATAAGCTGTTACGAGATATAAATGACTTTAAGAATAAAAATATCTTTTTCTGGCCCAAAGATGACAGCCCAATGAGCGAGTGAGCAACAGAACTGATGAGCCAATCAGAGAATGAGATAGGAGGGTCTATACCCACTATGGCTCAGCCAGGAAAGTGTGGGAATGATGTATCAGAATTAGATAGCTTCACTACTGAAGGACAGCTTTCAGTGAGGCATAAAGTTCCAGCTAATAGCAACATTAGTTCTGTTAGCGTTCAGAGTGAAGATGCTGACAGAATCACTATATTGTCAACTCCAAAGGGTAGCGAAAATGACAATGAGTTGAATGATTTTTTTTACAGAAACGGTTCAGTTTGCAGAAACCTGTGGCAGTGAAAGAAGGGGTCAGAGGTCACAGCAGCAGTTGGAAACAGATGAGAAATTATCAAGAAGAAACAGAACAGAGTAGCTACAAGGCCAGTAAGGTAGGACAAGATTTGAGAAACAAAAAGATGAAAACTTGAAGACAAGAGTCACTAATAGGTTCATAGGTTCATAGGTTCATACTAGGCTATCTGCCCTAGGACATTTATAAGCCTAGCCAGAATGTGTTTGGCTTTCGCCACCCATTTTAAATTTATTTTGCTATGCCCTTTTTCGAGGTTAGTATATTATGCCTCTGTCTAACAGTGACACAGAAGTGATACCCGGGGTAAACCTACGATCTCCCATCCACTCATCAAGATTCCTCTTGAAGAGAGTCAATGAGGGACTCTGCCTAACCTGGACTGGGATTTTATTCCAGAGTGAAGGGAGCCTCTGGGTTATGAATCTGTCCCTCCAGCATGTCCTATTTATTTCAGTGCTGAGGTTCAAGTCTCGGTAGCGTAGCTCGATGGGATTTGGATTTTCTGAGGTGCAGCATGTCCATTAATTCCGGGTTGGACATGGCTTTATACGTCAGGCACAGATCTCCTCTGAACAGGCGGTATGCCACTGAGTAGAGCTGGAGTTTCTTTAACTGGGCAGCATATGGCATCTTGAGCCCTTTGATCCTCTTGGTGAGGTACTTTTGGGGTCTTTCCAGTTGCTGCAGGTGTCTGGTAAGGTACATCCCAAAAGGGGCATTGTACTCAATTATGGGCCTGATGAGGGATGAGTAAAGAGGCACGATGACCTCCCCTGATCTAGATGTGAATCCCTTCATGATTAGGTGGGCTATATAAAATGTTTTTCTAACCACTTTGGCCACGTGGTTGTCAAATGAGAGATTGCTATCAACTTGGGTCCCCAGGTCCCTAATTACTTCTTCTGTACTTAATGGATTTCCACCTATGTGGTAATTTGTGGGCACTTTGTTTTTGCCAAAGGGGATGACTATACACTTTTTGGCATTTAGCTTGAGGCCATGGCTCTGGCACCAGTTGTCTGTTTCTATGAGGCCCTTTTGGAGGATGCTTGTGTCGGCTGGAGAGTCGATTATGGCACCCAGTTTGCAGTCATCTGCGAACATGGTCAGCCATAGTCCTTCCGTGTTGGCCTGTACCTCTGAGAAATATATACCGAACAAGAGAGGTCCCAGGACTGAGCCTTGTGGGACACCACTTGTAACTGGTTCGGAGTCTGACATGGCTCCAGCAATTCTAACCATGTGGGTTCTGTCCTTGAGCCAGTTTGCAATCCATCTAGTGACATAGGGGTTTATATTTAAGCTGGTGAGCTTATCTATAATGCCCGAGTGGGGTATTGTATCGAAGGCTTTTCCGAGGTCCAGGTAGGCTGTGTGGACCACCTTCCCCTCGTCAATGGCCTTGGTGACTGTTTCAAAGAAATCAACCAGGTTTAAGAGGCAGGATCTGCCCTTAACAAAGCCGAACTGGGTAGGATCCAGTGTTTGTAGGTCCCCAATATCTTTATTTATGAGGTCCATGATGATCCTTTCCATAGCTTTGCAGACCAAGCTAGTCAGGCTTATGGGGCGATAGTTTCCAGGATCTGTTGAGGCACCACCTTTATGGAGAGGGACCACTGTTGCTGTACGCCACTCTTTGGGCACATATCCTGTAGTAAGGCTGAGATTGAACAGTAGTTTTATGTTTGGGTTTAGCTCTTCTTTGAGTTCATGTAGGACGAGCCGGGACACCATCTGGTCCCATTGATGCTGTGTTTTTGCTTTGGAGGGCGGCTCTTACCTGAGCATCTGAGATGTCAGAGGGGCAGCACTCTGCTGGGATAGATATTTGCCCTTTTGGTGGGGAGGGGGGGGAGTTTGCGCTGAACCTGTCAGCTAGGATGTTGGCAATGTCTGTGGGTTCGTGTATTTTTGTCATTTTGGACTAATTCTGAGCATATCTGGGAATTACCACCCAGGTTCCTAACATAACTAAAGAAAGCCTTGAGATTATCCTTAGTGTCCTGTGCAATTTTTCTCTCGAAGCTGGCCTTAGACAATTTTATGTGTGCCCGTAGTTTTTTGCTAATACTGATCAGTGATGCCTTCCCTTTCTGGGATTTTGCTTTATCATTTAGTAGCTTCCTCCTTCTATTGTATAGTTTGTTTATGGCTGGGGTCCACCAGACAGGACGTCTGCCTTTGGAGGATTGGGTCTTGGTTTTATTTGGGATCGATGATCCATGCATTCCTGAAGGTGTTCATAGAATGCGTTTATAAAGGATTCTGCGGTCTGGGCTGTATTTTCCACAGGCCCAGGGGCTTTGAAGGATTCCACCTCAGTTTTGAGGAGTGTAAAATTTGCTTTAGAGAAGTTTTTCACTGTGGTTTTCTGGGCAGGGGGTGGGGTCGGGATGTGAATATCCAGTGAGATTAGTTTATGGTCTGATCTTACCAGTGAGGGATACATTTCTCGTCTGGAGCATAGAGTCCCCATGTTGGTGATGATCAGGTCCAGTATGTTTTCCCCTCTTGTGGGAGTGGTAACAAGTTGTTCCATAGCATTTGAGTTTATAAATTCTAGGAACCTTTGGGCTAGGGTGTTGGAGCTAGAGTAATTCTCTCAGTCTATGTTTGGGTAGTTGAAGTCGCCCAATATAATGGTGTTTGGAGAGACCTTCATATTTTCCAGTGTTCTCAGGAAGGCCGAGTGGGGTTCCTGGTTTTGGGAGGGTGGTCTGTAGCAGGCTATAAACTGGAAGGCAGTTTTACCCACTGTTAGTTGCACATGGATAGTCTCTGATGCTTCATGCTTTGCCACCAACCTGGAGGTGTGGGTATCTTTGATGAATATCGATACTCCCCCTCCTTTTGTGGTTCGGTCCAAGTTTTGGGGCCGAAAAGCATGGTATGAGGTATAACCTGGTAGTGCTGGGGTGCTCTCGGGAGCCCTGAACCAGGTTTCTGTTACTGCACAGATATCGATGTTCTCCATGCTAAGGAGAGTTTCGAGTGCGTGCATCTTGAGGTTTAGACTTCTGGCGTTGAGTAGCATTACTCTTAGTTTCTTATCCCTTGTGATACCTATGGAGGTGGGTTTGTCTTTTGAGCCTTGCCTAAAAAAGGCACTATGGGGGTAGCAAGAGCCTTTGCCAATATCCGAAAGCCCAGGGGTGACAGGTGCAAGCCGTCCCTAGCGAAGCATCGTGGCTTGTTGAGCATATCATCCCAAGCTGACAGGCATTTGATCCCCTTTGAATGACACCAGCACTTAAGCCAATTGTTGAAATTGATCATCTTGTCTTCATATTGTGGCATCATTCTTGGTGAGGGTAAGATGCTACTCAAGGTCAGGGTCATACCGGCTTGGGCTACATGCTCAGAGAGCTCCTTTATGTCTCTTTTCATGTAGTCCAGGGAGGTACGTCTCAGGTCATTCACACCAGCATGGACAATGACTGAGTCATATTTGTACTTGCCTTGGAGTGACCTGAGTGCTTGTGTTATGTGGCGGATCCTAGCACCCGACAGGCTGCTCACCGTGACCCTCTCCTTGTTCAGCCTGGTGAGCGGGACATCAGTGTGCCTGACAATAGAGTCACCTATTACAAGTGTATCAGGTGTCTTGTTTAGTCTTAAGGGCTGTGACTGTTTGTCACACTGGCTTTGTGAGATATGTGTTGCACGTGTTTTGTTTTGGGGTAGCGGCTGCTTGGGTGTCTGCTTTGGAGGTCTCTGCTGCTTCGGCAGATCTTTATTTAGAGCCTCCGAGTATGTTTTTGTGTGATTATGTGTTTGGTTTGCTGTCGTGGTAGGTCTATGTGAGACTGGAATTGTAGTGAGTATGGTTTCCTTCTCCTCCTGACTGGTTATGCCAGTACTGAGTTGAGAGAGCTTAGCCTCCAGTTTGGCTATATGGTTGCATCTCTCACATGTGTTGGAATTTGTTGGGAGGAGGAGAGGGTTGTCTGTGTACATGAGGCAGTTGTAACATTGCCTCAAGATTCCCAGATTCACCAGCTGGACCGAGAGGAGATTGACAACTGACCTTTGGACATGCTAGAATAATATTGGGAATTCCTTAATAATTGAAAACCAGGGCCAGTGGGGAGTGAGGGTGTAGTGCTTTTAATTTTTAGTGCTGACTTATATAATTGCTTTAGTGAGCAAGTGCCAGGTAACTTAAGTGCAATGTGTTACAGGTAACTTAAATGCAAAACGACAAACAGTAACTTTCTTTCAAGTGAAACAAGGAAATAAGTACAGTAAGCAATGCAGATATCACTAGTGAGCCACAGAAGCTGAGAAGCCGTATTAGGTGGAATTAGCGTTCCAGGGAAATAACAAGCAAACAAACAACAAGCATATAAACAAAGCTATATTCAGCAGGCCTGGATCTAGTCTATGCTACAGCAAACAAGGTGTACCAATTTCAGTAAGATACAGTTCAAATATTCAGGCACTATAAACCTTTAACCAGAAATTCCCAGCTCAGAAGGGCAGAGTCCAGCCTCTTCTCCCACAAGAGTGCAGACCACAAACCTTCTTAATGTAAAATAACTGGCCTGAAGCCCAAGTGCCTAAACCAGAACTAATACACTTTAAGAATAACAGACACTGGGCTCTCAATCAGCAGTTCCCAACTTAGAAGGATGAAAGCTACCTGTCCTGCCACCACAGTGCATGCCACAAACCTTCCTAATGTAAAACAACTGGTCTGAAGCCCAAGTGCTTAATCCAAAAGACTTAGAATGACAGCTAAACTTTAATCAAGTTACTACCAAGCAGTAATAAATACAATTGAATACTTTAGAGAATGCCTGGTTAGTGCTCAAGTTACACAAACAAGGCTAGATCCAGCAGGCCCTAATCCAGTCTATGCCACAGCAAACAAGGCGTACCAACTTCAGTAAGAAGCAGTTCAGATATGCATGCACTATAAGCCTTCAGTCAGAAATTCCCAGCTCAGAAGGGCAGAGTCCAGCCTCTCCTCCCACAAGAGTGCAGACCACGAACCCTCTTAATGTAAAATAACTGGCCTGAAAGCCTAAGTGCTTAAACCAGAATTAATACACTTTTAGAATAACAGACACTGAGCCCTCAATCAGCAGTTCCCAACCTAGAAGGATGTAAGCTACCTGTTCTGCCACGACAGTGCAGACCACAAACCCTCTCAGTGCAAAACAACTGGTCCGAAGCCCAAGTGTTTAAACCAGAAGGCCTAGAATGAGTTACACCAAGCAGTAATAAATACAATTGAGTACTTTTAAGATGATGCAAAAGTAAAAAAAGTAGGTAGAAACACAAGTACAGTAAAAGCAGATTAATTTTTTTTTTTTTTTTTTTCTGAACAAGTGCTGAGATCAAAGAAACAGATTTGAGTGCTGAAACTAGAAAACTGGCTAGTTATAGGGAAAAAAACTAAGCTAGAAGGCTTCCTCCAACACAGAAGGGCTTGGGGGCTCAAAAGCCTACAAATAGTCTATACCACTTAACAGGAAAGGCAGGAAACAAGCTTAAATTTTTTTTTTCTGTTTCCCAGATGCTCTCTTTGTACACAGTAGGAGTGCCTGAAATCAGAATATGATCTCACTGCACTCAGTTGAGTGAGCAAATGAGATGGGCCCAGAAGGAGTATCCAAACACAAATTTACAAGAGGGGCGGGCAGCTGCAAGGCCACTAAGATTAACACCAAAACAAAAACAGGGAGGGTGCGTGGGACAAACTGAAGAGCAGAGTGAAAAGTTCCAGTTCAGCTAAATATTCTTTCCACACAGTTAAAATCAATTTAAATACTGTATTTTTTTGAAAAAAAAAGCAGATAAAGGTACTTAAATTCTCTTATACGTCCAGTTGAATATAACAAGTTGTTAGCCGGCCAAAGCTGAGGTTTTAAGCAGAAAATATTTCACACTGTACCACTTAAATAGGCAAGGACAGGAAATCAAAGAATGTGACTACCCCCACACCTGTAATTACTAGCAAATAACAAAATTCAGCAAACACTGACTAACTACCAGTTCAGCTAATATTTCTTCCACACTGAAGAGCAGAGTGAAAAGTTCCAGTTCAGCTAAATATTCTTTCCACACAGTTAAAATCAATTTAAATACTGTATTTTTTTGAAAAAAGCAGATAAAGGTACTTAAATTCTCTTATACGTCCAGTTGAATATAACAAGTTGTTAGCCAGCCAAAGCTGAGGGTTTTAAGCAGAAAATATTTCACACTGTACCACTTAAATAGGCAAGGACAGGAAATCAAAGAATGTGACTACCCCCACACCTGTAATTACTAGCAAATAACAAAATTCAGCAAACACTGACTAACTACCAGTTCCGCTAATATTTCTTCCACACTGAAGAGCAGAGTGAAAAGTTCCAGTTCAGCTAAATATTCTTTCCACACAGTTAAAATCAATTTAAATACTGTATTTTTTTGAAAAAAAGCAGATAAAGGTACTTAAATTCTCTTATACGTCCAGTTAAATATAACAAGTTGTTAGCCGGCCAAAGCTGAGGTTTTTAAGCAGAAAATATTTCACACTGTACCACTTAAATAGGCAAGGACAGGAAATCAAAGAATGTGACTACCCCACACCTGTAATTACTAGCAAATAACAAAATTCAGCAAACACTGACTAACTACCAGTTCAGCTAATATTTCTTCCACACTGAAGAGCAGAGTGAAAAGTTCCAGTTCAGCTAAATATTCTTTCCACACATTTAAAATCAATTTAAATACTGTATTTTTTTTGAAACAAAAAGCAGATAAAGGTACTTAAATTCTCTTATACGTCCAGTTGAATATAACAAGTTGTTAGCCGGCCAAAGCTGAGGTTTTTAAGCAGAAAATATTTCACACTGTACCACTTAAATAGGCAAGGACAGGAAATCAAAGAATGTGACTACCCCCACACCTGTAATTACTAGCAAATAACAAAATTCAGCAAACACTAACTACCAGTTCAGCTAATATTTCTTCCACACTGAAGAGCAGAGTGAAAAGTTCCAGTTCAGCTAAATATTCTTTCCACACAGTTAAAATCAATTTAAATACTGTATTTTTTGAAAAAACAAGCAGATAAAGGTACTTAAATTCTCTTATACGTCCAGTTGAATATAACAAGTTGTTAGCCGGCCAAAGCTGAGGTTTTTAAGCAGAAAATATTTCACACTGTACCACTTAAATAGGCAAGGACAGGAAATCAAAGAATGTGACTACCCCCACACCTGTAATTACTAGCAAATAACAAATTTAAGCAAACACTAACTACCAGTTCAGCTAATATTTCTTCCACACTGAAGAGCAGAGTGAAAAGTTCCAGTTCAGCTAAATATTCTTTCCACACAGTTAAAATCAATTTAAATACTGTATTTTTTTAAAAAAAGCAGATAAAGGTACTTAAATTCTCTTATACGTCCAGTTGAATATAACAAGTTGTTAGCCGGCCAAAGCTGAGGTTTTTAAGCAGAAAATATTTCACACTGTACCACTTAAATAGGCAAGGACAGGAAATCAAAGAATGTGACTACCCCCACACCTGTAATTACTAGCAAATAACAAAATTCAGCAAACACTGACTAACTACCAGTTCAGCTAATATTTCTTCCACACTGAAGAGCAGAGTGAAAAGTTCCAGTTCAGCTAAATATTCTTTCCACACAGTTAAAATCAATTTAAATACTGTATTTTTGAAAAAAGCAGATAAAGGTACTTAAATTCTCTTATACGTCCAGTTGAATATAACAAGTTGTTAGCCGGCCAAAGCTGAGGTTTTTAAGCAGAAAATATTTCACACTGTACCACTTAAATAGGCAAGGACAGGAAATCAAAGAATGTGACTACCCCCACACCTGTAATTACTAGCAAATAACAAATTTAAGCAAACACTAACTACCAGTTCAGCTAATATTCTTCCACACTGAAGAGCAGAGTGAAAAGTTCCAGTTCAGCTAAATATTCTTTCCACACAGTTAAAATCAATTTAAATACTGTATTTTTTTAAAAAAAAAAGCAGATAAAGGTACTTAAATTCTCTTATACGTCCAGTTGAATATAACAAGTTGTTAGCCGGCCAAAGCTGAGGTTTTTAAGCAGAAAATATTTCACACTGTACCACTTAAATAGGCAAGGACAGGAAATCAAAGAATGTGACTACCCCCACACCTGTAATTACTAGCAAATAACAAAATTCAGCAAACACTGACTAACTACCAGTTCAGCTAATATTTCTTCCACACTGAAGAGCAGAGTGAAAAGTTCCAGTTCAGCTAAATATTCTTTCCACACAGTTAAAATCAATTTAAATACTGTATTTTTTGGGGAAAAAAAAGCAGATAAAGGTACTTAAATTCTCTTATACGTCCAGCTGAATATAACAAGTTGTTAGCGGCCAAAGCTGAGGTTTTTAAGCAGAAAATATTTCACACTGTACCACTTAAATAGGCAAGGACAGGAAATCAAAGAATGTGACTACCCCCACACCTGTAATTACTAGCAAATAACAAAATTCAGCAAACACTGACTAACTACCAGTTCAGCTAATATTTCTTCCACACTGAAGAGCAGAGTGAAAAGTTCCAGTTCAGCTAAATATTCTTTCCACACAGTTAAAATCAATTTAAATACTGTATTTTTTTTGTTTAAAAAGCAGATAAAGGTACTTAAATTCTCTTATACGTCCAGTTGAATATAACAAGTTGTTAGCCGGCCAAAGCTGAGGTTTTTAAGCAGAAAATATTTCACACTGTACCACTTAAATAGGCAAGGACAGGAAATCAAAGAATGTGACTACCCCCACACCTGTAATTACTAGCAAATAACAAAATTCAGCAAACACTGACTAACTACCAGTTCAGCTAATATTTCTTCCACACTGAAGAGCAGAGTGAAAAGTTCCAGTTCAGCTAAATATTCTTTCCACACAGTTAAAATCAATTTAAATACTGTATTTTTTTGAATAAAAAGCAGATAAAGGTACTTAAATTCTCTTATACGTCCAGTTGAATATAACAAGTTGTTAGCCGGCCAAAGCTGAGGTTTTTAGCAGAAAATATTTCACACTGTACCACTTAAATAGGCAAGGACAGGAAATCAAAGAATGTGACTACCCCCACACCTGTAATTACTAGCAAATAACAAAATTCAGCAAACACTGACTAACTACCAGTTCAGCTAATATTTCTTCCACACTGAAGAGCAGAGTGAAAAGTTCCAGTTCAGCTAAATATTCTTTCCACACAGTTAAAAATCAATTTAAATACTGTATTTTTTTAAAAAAGCAGATAAAGGTACTTAAATTCTCTTATACGTCCAGTTGAATATAACAAGTTGTTAGCCAGCCAAAGCTGAGTTTTTAAGCAGAAAATATTTCACACTGTACCACTTAAATAGGCAAGGACAGGAAATCAAAGAATGTGACTACCCCCACACCTGTAATTACTAGCAAATAACAAAATTCAGCAAACACTGACTAACTACCAGTTCAGCTAATATTTCTTCCACACTGAAGAGCAGAGTGAAAAGTTCCAGTTCAGCTAAATATTCTTTCCACACAGATAAAATCAATTTAAATACTGTATTTTTTTGAAAGAAAAAAGCAGATAAAGGTACTTAAATACTTAAATAATGTGCTTAATTTATTGAACTATGTACTGACTGCAGCACAATTGAAACTTTTGAGTAAAGGTCTGACATTTGTACCTTCAGTAGCAGGTGATTTGAATGATATGCTTACTGAATTAAGGTGCTTTGCGAGAAATGTTGATTTAAAGTTGTTATATAAGAATTCTCAATTTAACAATATTTTAAAATGAGCAAGCACATTTATACTTAATAGTACACTCACTGTAAAAGCATTTGTGAGTATGTGTGAACAATAACTGCACAAGCTTTATTTTGCCAATCAAAAGGGAAGTAAGTTTTTTAACCTTAATAGTGAAGAAAGAGATGCATTGACTTCACTATGTCTGAATAAAGATATAATTATTAAGTCTTCAGATAAAGGGGGAAAAATAGTCATTATGGATACAGTGCAATATGATGAATGGATGTATGAATTATTATCTGACACTTCAAGCTGATCAGAAGTTTATATCTGATGTTATTATGAAGGTTAAAACCTTTTTGTATGAAATATTGATGGATGGTTCGATTACATCAGAGACACATAATTATTTATACATGGCTAATCCAGTCATACCCTTTATTTATGGATTACCCAAAATCCATAAGAGTTTAATCAAGCCACCAATGTGACCTATTGTGTTAGGAAAGAAATGGGCTACAGTAGCTATTTCTAAATATGTGGATAGACAACTAGCTCCCATTTTAAATTATTGTTATAGTTATATTAAAGATACTCCTGATTTTTTATGAATGTTAAATGAGTGGTCTTTAAAAAATACATGCTCTGACATTCTTTTAGTGACCATGGACATTAGATCACTTTTCAATGTTATTCCTAATGAGTATAGAATTAAATCAATAAGGGAATATTTAACAATACATAAGATTTATGATACAGTGAAAGTGAACCTGTTATGTTCTATGTTGGAGTGTGTTTTGAATAACATATTTATGTTCAATGATGATTGTTACCATCAGTGTTTGGGAAGTAGCTATGGGCATGCCAACAGTTACCTATGCTAATGTAGTCTTAGCTAGGTGGAAAGAACAATATATCTTTTCAGAAGTAGAGATGTGTTATAAAAATTAACATCTTGTTTTCTTTAAAAGGTTTGTGGATGATGTCTTCCTGTTATGGAATGGCACAAAGGAAGAACTGACTGCATTTGTAGAATTTTTACGTTTGACCACAAACTTCTTGAGATTTGAAGTGAACTCATCTTTTGATAAGATTAGTTTCCTGGATATAGTTATCTCCAGAGAAGATGTATGCTTCAACTCTAAAATTCATAGGAAAGATGTACAAGTCAGTAAATATGTACACCCACAAAGTCTGCACCCTAGGCATATTTTTAAGGGTGTGATAAAAGGACAGCTTATGAGACTAGTAGACTCAGCACGAAAGATGTAACTTTTGAGCTGGGGATGAATGAGATGGCAGACTGTTTTATGGAGACAGGTTATAATAAAGTTATGGTACAACAAATGAAAGGAATAGCTACTGGGTTAAAGAATGATACAGCCAAACCATATTAGAGTGGTAAGGCTGATAATGTGGTAGGGGTAGTTGAACCAAATAGAACCATGAATAAATTAAATTATATGATATAATATAATGGACATACAGGGCTTGTTAAACAAATTATTAAAAAGAACTGGACTATACTTACGACCAGTCAGAAAGTGGTTGATGTAGTGGGTGAGAAGCCACATTTTGTTTTTAAAAGAGAAAAAAATTTAAAACAACATTTACGCTATAAGGACTTAAGAAGAGACAATATGTTATGGAAACCCATTATTAAATTTGGTACTAAACCCTGCTATAATTGCACACATTGTGTAGATATTAATATGGATTTATGTTTTGTGCACCCAATTAGTCAAAAGCCATTTGAATTTAGAGCTGCTGGTACATGCAGCACAGAGAATGTGATTTATTTTGCTAACTGTGTATGTTGCCAATGTTTTTATATTGATAAAACAAATAAAAAGTTAAAAGAAAGAATAAGTGCACATTGCTCGGATATTCGTAGAAATGTATTTACGAATGCTTTGGCTAAGCATGTAGCAATGGCAGGCGCTGAAGATAAATTCCAGTTTAGAATTTTGCAAGTGCTGTTTAAAAATAAAAATGAGGTGATTTAGTAAATAAAATGGAATTGGCCAAATATAAATAGATTAATTTTTTTAGAGCTGATCATATGCCAGGTTTGAATGTTAATAATAGTATAAAACCTATTTTAAAAGATAAACATAACATAATATAAGCCTCTATGAGGCTTAGTTCTAAGTAAATTTTTATAAGATGTGGGGGGGCACTAAAATTGTAATTGTTGCTATTACTAAGTTTGAATTTGATTGGTTGTGCTGTTGTATATATGCTTATGCTGTGGTTGGACAATTTTATCAAACACTGAAGAAGAGTTTTACTCGAAAGCTTTGATTTTTCTGTTTTATGCTTAGGTTCATAGGTTCATAGCTGTTTATGTCCTGAGCAATACATTAAATTGTATATCGAACGGTGGATTTGGGTTGGGTTTTTTTTGGAATATTGACTGTTTTTCACTCAAATCATTTGATTTGTTGGAAAACCTGCTACCTTGTAATTATAGAATACTACAGTTCCTTTTATGTGTTGGGGATTTTACTGTTGGTTAACCTTGAGACTTGAAAACAGGCTATTAAGGGTTGGTTTAATTTTGATGTGGAAGTGCACTAAGGATGAGAAGTTTTTGAAATTTTGAGAGTTAGTTTTATAAGCCATGATTTAAATACCAGGAATAATAATTTATGAGTTAATTTACCTTATTTATTTCCATTTTAGGGCCAGTAGATTATAGAATACTCTACCTACAGATAGTAGGAGTGCAAGCTGTCTACTAATAAGTCTTTACTAGACTTATGGTTTAAAAATCTGTCATATGCAACAGGGTCTAAATATAGCAAGCACTTAATTGGCCTTCATAGAATCTGGGCTTGAATCTCTGAATCTTGAATCACTGAGTATCAGTGGCCTGACCAGTCCTGAAAAAAAGAGCAACAATATTTATTAATATAATAATTATAAAATGAATCTGGTTTGTTTATAGGAAACATGGCTGCCATTAGTTGTTTTTAATCAGGGCATTGTGAAACAATGCCCTGAATGGAGAAGAATGTACAGTAACCATCATGATAGTGCAGAAGGATGTGCAGTAACCATCATGATAGTGCAGAAGGATGTGCAGTAACCATCATGATAGTGCAGAAGGATGTGCAGTAACCATCATGATAGTGCAGAAGGATGGTAGTAACCATCACAATAGTGCAGAAGGATGTGCAGTAACCATCATGATAGTGCAGAAGGATGTGCAGTAACCATCATGATAGTGCAGAAGAGTGTACAGTAACCATCATGATAGTGCAGTAACCATTGTGGTAGTGCAGAAGGATGTGCAGTAACCATCATGATAGTGCAGAAGGATGTGCAGTAACCATCATGATAGTACAGAAGGATGTGCAGTAACCATCATGATAGTGCAGTAACCATTATGGTAGTGCAGAAGGATGTGCAGTAACCATCATGATAGTGCAGAAGGATGTGCAGTAACCATCATGACAGTGCAGAAGGATGGCAGTAATCATCATGATAGTGCAGAAGGATGTGCAGTAGCCATCATGATAGTGCAGAAGGATGTGCAGTAACCATCATGATAGTGCAGAAGAGTGTACAGTAACCATCATGATAGTGCAGTAACCATTGTGGTAGTGCAGAAGGATGTGCAGTAACCATCATGATAGTGCAGAAGGATGTGCAGTAACCATCATGATAGTACAGAAGGATGTGCAGTAACCATCATGATAGTGCAGTAACCATTATGGTAGTGCAGAAGGATGTGCAGTAACCATCATGATAGTGCAGAAGGATGTGCAGTAACCATCATGACAGTGCAGAAGGATGGCAGTAATCATCATGATAGTGCAGAAGGATGTGCAGTAATCATCATGATAGTGCAGAAGGATGTGCAGTAACCATCATGATAGTGTAGAAGGATGTGCAGTAACCATCATGATAGTGCAGAAGGATGTGCAGTAACCATCATGATAGTGCAGGGATGTCCATCAGTGATAGTATTCTCTGCCAGATGGAGCTGTCATAACTGCTGCAATGGGAGACATCAGAGCACCGGTTGGTAGTATGTGTGTTTACTCTCGGCACTACTCATCAAGTGTCGAGGGTCATATTGGGGAGTTGGTAGTCCTTAAACAAGGGAAGGTGCAATGCACAGATGAGAAGAATCTGATCACAGACACATGTGAGGTACTGAATGGACCTCAGAGAATATTTGTCCCTTCATTAACATGTTTTTCTTCCAGGTACACTTTACATCTATAATGATTGTAATTTAGGATACCCCTGTGAGATGCTCATGCTTTTCTCCCAAATACAAAATGCATTGGAGATTAGATAGTGTAGTGATCTCACAGAACCACCTATACTTAGTGGTTCTGATGAATATTTTCCCATGTTCCTGTCTGACTCTTTTGCCCTTACTGTCAGAATGGCAAAAGAAGCCAGACATTTTGGTAATACAGAGATACACACGAGGGCAGTGCACATCAGTGCAGTATGTAACAGAGATACACACTAGGGCAGTGCACATCAGTGCAGTATGTAACAGAGATACACACTAGGGCAGTGCACATCAGTGCAGTGTGTAGCATGATGTGTTATAGTTGTATCATTTACTCTGTACGTTGGTATGTTTTTATCTTCATGTAATGTATGTACATCATCAGCTATCTACTGTGCTCATACTCTGCTTTATGAAGAGAAGACACCTGGAGCCATACCTGCCAGTGTGCACACGATAACTGAGTGTTGTAAATAACAAAAAGATTAGGAGCAAAACAAATTCAAATAATACAAATCCTTGTAGCTGTAGCTGCAAAATATAAAAGCTACAGCAGCTACAATATTCTTCATGCTACTTAGCAGAGAACCTAAAGTCAAGCCTTAATATGCACAGTCAGATAACCCCACTGTTCTGTACACCACAATACTGCTCTCGGAGCAGAGAGACACAAAAATTAAACAGAGATTTAAAACACGTACTCATGGGATGCAGGAGTAGGAAAATATCCTCTAGTAAAAAGATAAACCTATCTGTATTACTGGCTCCCTTAAAATAATATGGCAGAAAGAGACGTCTATTGAAATGCTGAGTGCTGTGATGGTGAAAAAAAGACTGAAAATTGAATATCGAACATATTTCATCTCCTTTAAACCTGTTTTTGCAGCAGGAAATATGGAGAACAAGCTTCCACAACCCCTTGAGCTTATATATACCAATTCCAAGAGCTACATACCTGGAATGGTATATGTAAATGCAGGTTTTCGGCCATTCCATCTCCCCATTATGGGACTCTGTATTATGAGCACTGACCAATCAAATGGTTACTGTCAGAAAGTACAGAAAATCAGTCTGTTGTGCAATTGCCAATCTGTGCCTGACCAAAACATATGCAGTGCATGAGGAAGCTGACTCCTACATCTCCCAGAGAGACCCCAGTTTAATATCTCATCTGAAGAACACCACACTCAGGAGTGCAGAATCTCCTACTGCTATACCACAGCATCAGTAATGAAAAATAAATCCCATCCTCTGGGGTGGGAATAAAACCCATAACCTTCATATCTTACTTGTTTAACCACTAAGACTACAAGCTTTGAAAAATAAGTTGTAGCAGTAGGACTTCAAGATTTTTTTCTCTTCACACAGCCAAAAAAATCTGAGAACTGCATATTCAGCTATGTAAACTTTTGGCTAAGGAAACTACTGTATAGCAGCACATATATAGATATTGTATTTTATTTTATTCACCTGTTAACAAAGTAGACCCGCATGTCACAAGTGTCTCTTTTTTAGGAGTACTGGCTAGTGATAGAGCTTACTCGCACAGTGGACAAACAGAAGTGCAAGGAATCAAACTCTGCAATCCTGAGTGCCAGAAGCAGCTTGCTAACAGCCCAGCGCCTTATTCTTCAAGACTAACTGCTATAAAAAAGATCAAAATTACTTCTCAGAAGTGTGTAAGTATGTTATACCATCATTTTCAGAGGCATATATTAGCTGTGTAGATAATAGCAACATCACTAGAGATCTGTGAGCAGTGAAGTTGTTACAAGCTCATCATCTGGCTATACAAAAGGTTGTATAGCTGAGGATGTGGATGGACAAACCAAGGAAATCCAAATAATGTGTTGAGAGTATTTTACAAATACATAGCAGGTGCTTCTGTACAGGGTATGTTCAGCTCCCAGCTCTAGAAGACCCTCGCAAATATACTGAGGACATTTTGGAAATATGGAGTCTGAATAGACCCTGTTTACAACTTCAGTAGTTGAGGAAGTAGACTGGAGCAGTGATCAAAAGATGGTTAGTGTTTGTCATCTATACACAGCCTCTTGAATAGATCATTCAATATGGTTTATTATCAAATTTCTGTACCCACTTATAAGGTCAGTGACCTTGTGTTTAATAATATCAGTGGTGGCATTTTATTTTTATGACTTGGGCCTTCAAGTCTGTTAATCATTGCCTTCTCTTCACAAAACTAGAAAAACTGGGCTTTGATTCCAGAGCAATCAAATGGCTTCACAGTAATCTCTTCCCAAGTCTCCCTAGGGTCATCAGTTTATGATGTGGGTACCTTTTCTTATGATGAGTCGCAATGCTCAGTGTTAAGCCATGTATGTGGATGACCTCCTAATGCCACCTGCCAGGACAAGTATTACAGTTCTGCAGAATAAACTTCAAAGTCACGTTGCTGCTTTATGGCATTGGCTTGCAAGCTCACATTTAATCTGAAACACAGGGGTGTTACCTGCAGAGTGGCAGGGCAATGGCTGAATCACTACAAAGTTTGGTGAATAAACACACCAACTGCATGTCCTTCCCTGAAATCTGAATTGGAATGCACAATTGGGCAAGGATGTATACCCATAAATAAAAACAAAAACCCTCCTTGACAAAAGTATAATCCTAGTCCAGAATACCTTGATCTCCTCACTGTCATTTAGCAAAGGTCAGCGAAAGTCAATGGAAGGGTGATTGAGTTCATTAGACCTGGTGGATGAGGACAGGCACCTAGAAGTAGCTGATGGTGAAGATATATATGTACCCTGTTTTTACTGTAACCTGTCGGGTCTATATTAGATTACTGAAATCTTCTTTCATTGACGGCTTATTCATCGACCCATATCCATTGAAACTAACTTCAGAGAACATCGAAATGTTTTACAGGGTAAGTAACCAATTGGCCAATGCCACAACTTTGACCTTTTCTCCACAGTAGTGCAATCTTGGAGTTGGTGTGTGTGTACATATATATATATATATATATATATATATATATATGGGTCTACTTTAAAACACTGATGACGAGAACACCGAGACCGGAAGATCAACAAATGAGATGACCGACAGTTTAAAAGCACAAAACTTCACATGCCCGACAAACCACAATCCTGACAATCAACAAAACAAATACCTTTTCCGAAAAACACACACACAACACAAGCACAACAAAAAACTTACAAACCTACACTAAATCTTACATACACAACTATCTATGCACTAACCTTAACCCAAACCCTAACCCTAAGGTCCGTCACTATCGCACACTCACCTAACCCACGCCCTAACCCTAACTCACTTAACCTGCCCCTAACCCTAAAGTCTGTCACTATCACACACTTACCTTAACATGTCGGTGTTCTCAGCGTCGGGCTTTTAAACTGTCGGTCATCTCAGTTGTCGATCTTCTGGTCTCAGTGTTCTTGTCATCGGTGATTTGCGTGTCGGTGTTTTCACGTAGACCCATATATATATATATATATATATATATATATATATATATGTGTGTGTGTGTGTGTGTGTGTGTATGTCTGTGTGTGCGTGTGTGTATATGTATATATATAAATATATATATATATATATATATATATATATATATATATATATATATATATATATATATATATTAAAGAAAAAAAAACATATTACTCACGTTAACACCCCCCTACTTTTATATTCTCACTCCAAGGTCGCACTACAGTGGGGAAAAGGGAATATTCCCTTATCTCCACTGTACTACAATCTCAGCAACGCCCATTCCCCCACATTTTTCTTTTTTTTTTTTTTTTTTACCGAGAAAAGCACTTTCACAAAAGTGTACTCGGCCATCTCACATTCAGTGAAACGGCCGTTTGATGAACAGTACGGATCCCATATATATATATATATATATATATATATATATATATATATACATACACACACATATATATATATATATATATATATATATAGTTAGGATGGGGATGTGGGGGGTGAAGCCCCCCACTTGGGTGGTTTGATTTAGTGAGATATGTGTTTTGGTGGGAATTGGCCAATTGGCTACTTACCCTGTAAAAAAAGTTAATGTTCTCTGAATTTAATTTTGATGGATATGGGTTGATGAATAAGCCAAGACTTGTACTGCAAAGAATCCACCAACAGCAAAGATATAAAATTCTGTGTTAAAACCAAACACTTTAAATAAAATGTGCATTTAAAGTACATAAATTCACACATGATAGGACAATAACCTAAGCACACTAGCTATAGAGACAGAGTCATTTATGCCAGGAGAAACTGTGGCATTTAACTTTAATTGCCAATATAATTCCATACGCTCTAATAAATCACTCCATGGACCCCCCACCCCATTGTGTTCTGCTGAACCACATCAATACCAAAAAATAAGAAATCATGTTCAGGATATTTTTCAGTATGACAATATAATGAATTGGTACTTCTCTTCTGTTTAATATCATTTATGTGCTTGTAGATCCTTTCCTTAAAAGGAATGACAGTCTTACCAGCATGAAAACTGGGGCATTTTCGATAAATAGCTAAATACACTATGCCCCCCCATTCTAATATGAATATTACCCACAAACACCTCTGTACTTTCCAGAATAAATGGGCATTGCGAACATGTGCTGCATTTAAAAGTGCCCCTTCTCTTCACTCTAACAGTGACAAAGGGAGTGTCATCTTTTTCTAACAAATTCTTAATTCACCTGGTACGTCAGTGCACAAACTTGGGAACCTCCCGCAAAATATTAGTTATTCCATCAAAAGCTTTAAAAATATTCCAGTTGTGTCTAATAATTTTCTGAATGTCAAAGTATTCTGCTGTATAGGTAGTAATAAATGCCCTAGAATATCCATCCATTTTTTGGTTATTAGTCTCAATATCATGCTCATTTGCAGCTAAAATAGGTTTGATATGCCCCTGATTTCTTTTCATTGAAATCACTTCACAAATAACCTTAATTAATTATGTGGGGTAACCTCTAGCCACAAACATCTATCTTAACATAATGCATTCTAACCGAAACTGATTGTCGTCTGATATCATGCAGGCTAACCTCATGCATTGCCCTTTTATAATCCCTCTTTTTTGATGAGTCAGATGACAACTATCATAGTGCAGTAGACTGTTAGAATAGGTCTCGTTTCTAAAAATAGAACTTTGTATTGATTTAATGATGTCATCCTTATAAATCAAAACATCCAAATAACTGATGCTGTCAGTATTGTAATGAGAAGTGAACTTCTAAAAAGATGTGGTAGAGTGTAAATATTCAATAAATTTGCTGGTATCCAATTCACTTGCATCCCAAGCAATAAAAATATCATCCAAAAACCTGGCATAAAGATGCCAGGTTGGAAAATCTGCTTGGTTAAATACAAATCACTTTTCCCATTGTAATAAAACTATATTTGCATAAACAGGGGCGTGACTAGCACCCATCGCTACACCTTTCATTTGTTGGAAGAACTGCCCGTCTAGGTGCACAAAGTTGTTCTTCACTACCATCTCTAACAAAACATCGAGCACATTGATATCGTCCTGACTAAATACTCCAGATTTGTGAATAAAATCGTAAAACCACTCCAATCCTGTATCCTGCGAAATCACATTAAATAAATTCATGACATCTATAGTAACAAAGGCCAATTTTGGACTATATTTTACTTTTCTCAGTTTAGCCAAAAAGTCCCATGAATCTCGTACTACATGAAAAAATTTAGTAACCAAAGCCTTGACTTTCTGATCTATATATACTGCCATAGGATGAGTAATCGAGGTCCTGGCACTGACTATAGATCTCATCGGGGGGGGTCTGTGAGGGACTTATGAATTTTGGGGATGCCGAAAAGAGGGGGAACCACTGGGTACTTAACTTGTAAAAAATCAAAGGCCTCTCTAGATACTTCTCCCTGGTCAAGCATGTCCTGAAGAAAAAAAGTGAATCTTAGCATAACAAACATGAACATAATTTAGTGAAATCTGTTCATAGAAATTTTCATCAAAAACACGAATAAACATTTTGTTTAAGTAATCCCCTTTTGTCATGATGACTACCCCCCCCCCCCTTAATATGGCTTCATAACTCTCAGTTGCTTGTTGGACATTAGCTCTCTCAAAAGTCTAAATTCAGCATTAGTTAAATTATCAACATGTACATCATGACTCTTACGTCCCAACAAACCCCTAAAGTTAAACTCACACATCTTTTCAAAAATAATCAAAGGTGTAGTCAAAACAGGATTGAAAGTACTATTCCTTTACAAAACATTGCCCAAATGAACATTGTCAGAACCTTTGAACAACAACTGAAAGTTCAGCTTTCTTAAATAAAGTTTCAAGCCAATAAGCAAGGTTTCAATTTTAGTGTGTGCCGTCGGTACAAACGTTTTCCCCTTGCTCAATAAACCTGGTAGGTTTCCATCAAATACATAATCAGTAAAATTATATACTTTAAAATCTCCACTTGAATTTACTAGAATATTAGGGAATATTTCAACAGTACCTGTGGTGTAAACAATATCTGAAATGTCCAAAGACTCTGTGATTAATGGCGAAAGGAATTCCTCCTCTTGTAGCCTCCCCTGGACCTTCCTTGATTCCAGGGTCTCTGGAAACGGGTCTGCAGACAATAATCTCCTTCTGCATTGGAGAACCAGTTCTGGTTCCAGTTTCTGAGCCTCTTGGACCTCCTGGGTTGAACCGGATCTAAAGGGATTGCAGGTTCATCTTGTATTTCGTCATATGCAGCCTCTATCTGAGGATTTCCCTCATTCTTGCCCCAAGACTCATGGCTCCGCCCTCCAGGCCCTCCTATTGGCTGGGGATATGCTTTCTCCTCCTGGTACTCATGTCGATCACGATTCAACTTTTTACATTTCCTTTTCTGAATATCTGTAACTACAGAATCAATTCTAGTAAAAATGGCAGCATATTGTTGATGTTGAACCAAAAATAGTGCATCATTTTTGATTTTTGTATCCAGAGATTCCACTTCTCTCATTAAACTGTCAGTGTTCAACTGGTCATGTTTTCTCAGGATTTTAAGCATTTCTACCCCTTGTTTGTTGAACAATTTGATTAAATCAAGGTGCAATGGGGACCCTGCCACCAATCCATTTGGGTGCTTCCAAAGATGGAGTTCCTTAGAGACTCTTTCAGAGTGAATACATTCTGTAAAGAAAACATTTTCCACCTGTAGTTTTCTACACTGTAAGAGAACTTTTTCTAGACCATTCAAAGAATCACTATAAGAACCAGTCTCAGTACTTACACATTGCAGGTTGGTGGTAGAACGTAACCAATTATTTAAATTAATGTTTTGATTAATGTTCTCCCCCATGTTGGCACCTGAAGAACTGGAACCGAGGTTTTTGCGCTTGTTACTACTCAGCCAAGCTCCTTTTGGTGCTAGCAGCAGAGAGGCCAAAAGAGCGACTGCTAACCTGATAAAAGTGTTTTTTCCTGCTACTATCTGGGCGACTGTCCGATCTAGCTAAACTGCAAGTATTTCTGCTTCTTGAACTGTTTTAAACTGTTTAAAGTTGTTTTTGCACCTGCACTTTTAAAGTTTGTCCAGTTTGTTGCATTTACCTGTTGAGGCTACACACTCAAGTGCGCTAGCCTGTGTTAAATATTTATTGCATTTTCCTGCTGTTTGTTGCAAAAAAAAAAAAAAAAAAATAAATAAATTATCCTTGTTTCCCGTCTTTCCTAACCTAGAGTAGTCCAAATACAGGCTTTGCTGTATTCTGGACTTTTGGAAAGTTCCTGTGTTGCCATTTCCTTTCTTGGATTAAGGGAGGCTTCTTTGTTCACCAGTGGCAGTGGGGAGCTTAGAGCAGCCTATCTATCCCTGGAGGAGTGTTCCCAGTGCAGGAATCTGGTAGTCTGTTGGCTGTTTTGGGCCAATTTCTAGCTCTTTCAAGTCCGCCTGTATAAAACCCGCTGTAGCGTGGCTTTGCGTGATTTTGTGCATAGCGCGGCATCGAGCAGCGCCGCTTATTTGGGTTTGAGCCTTGGAACTGATCTAGTTCTCATAATAAACACCCTATTCCTACGCTAAAGCCTAGCACTTGCTCACTAAAGCAATTATATAAGTCAGCACTAAAAAATTAAAAGCACTACACCCTCACAAACTCCCTTGAGTAACTTGTTCCCCATTGGCCCTTTTTTCAATTATAAAGGAATTCCCAATACTATTCTAGCATGTCCAAAGGTCAGTTGTCAATCTCCTCTCCGGTCCAGCTGGTGAACCTGGGAATCTTGAGGCAATGTTACAACTGCCTAATGTACACAGACAACCCTCTCCTCCTCCCAACAAATTCCAACACATGTGAGAGATGCAACCATATAGCCAAACTGGAGGCTAAGCTCTCTCAACTCAGTACTGGCGTAACCAGTCAGGAGGAGAAGGAAACCACACTCACTACAATTCCAGTCTCACATAGACCTACCACGACAGCAAACCAAACACATAAACACACAAAAACATACTTGGATGCTCTAAATAAAAATCTGCCTAAGCAGCAGAGACCTCCACAGCAGACACCCAAGCAACCGCTACCCCAAAACAAAACATGTGCAACACATAGCTCACAAAGCCAGTGTGCCGAACAGTCACAGCCCTTAAGGCTAAACAACACACCTGATACACTTGTAATAGGTGACTCTTTCATCAGGCACACTGACGTCCCGCTGACCAGGCTGAACAAGGAGAAGGTCATGGTGAGCTGCCTGTCGGGCGCTAGGATCCGCCACATAACACAAGCACTCAGGTCACTCCAAGGCAAGTACAAATATGACTCAGTCATTGTCCATGCTGGTGTGAATGACCTGAGATGTACCTCCCTGGACTACATGAAAAGAGACATAGAGGAGCTCTCTGAGCATGTAGCCCAGGCCGGTATGACCCTGACCTTGAGTAGCATCTTACCCTCACCAAGAATGATACCACAGTATGAAGACAAGATTATCAATTTCAACAATTGGCTTACGTGTTGTTGTCATTCAAAGGGGATCCAATGCCTGTCAGCCTGGGATGACATGCTCAACAAGCCACGATGCTTCGCTAGGGATGGCTTGCACCTGTCACCCCTGGGCTTTCAGATATTGGCAAAGGATCTTGCTACCCCCATAGTGCCTTTTTTAGGCAAGGCTCAAAAGACAAACCCACCTCCAGAGGTATCACAAGGGATAAGAAACTAAGAGTAATGCTACTCAACGCCAGAAGTCAAAACCTCAAGATGCACGCACTCGAAACTCTCCTTAGCATGGAGAACATCGATATCTGTGCAGTAACAAAAACCTGGTTCAAGGCTCTCGAGAGCACCCCAGCACTACCAGGTTATACCTCATACCATGCTTTTCGGCCCCAAAACTTGGACCGAACCACAAAAGGAGGGGGGTATCAATATTCGTCAAAGATACCCACACCTCCAGGTTGGTGGCACAGCACGAAGCATCAGAGACTATCCATGTGCAACTAACAGTGGGTAAAACTGCCTTCCAGTTTATAGCCTGCTACAGACCACCCTCCCAAACCCAGGAACCCCACTCGGCCTTCCTGAGAACACTGGAAAATATGAAGATCTCTCCAAACACCATTATATTGGGTGACTTCAACTACCCAACCATAGACTGGGAGCATTACTCTAGCTCCAACACCCTAGCCCAAAGGTTCCTAGAATTTATAAACTCAAATGCTATGGAACAACTTGTTACCACTCCCACAAGAGGGGAAAACATACTGGACCTGATCATCACCAACATGGGGACTCTATGCTCCAGACCAGAAGTGTATCCCTCACTGGTAAGATCAGACCATAAACTAATCTCACTGGATATTCACATCCCGACCCCACCCCATGCCCAAAAAACCACAGTGAAAAACTTATCTAAAGCAAATTTCACACTCCTCAAAACCGAGGTGGAATCCTTCAAAGCCCCCGGGCCTGTGGATATCTGCCCAGACCACAATATCCTTTATAAACGCATTCTATGAACACCTTCAGGAATGCATGGATCATGCAATCCCAAATAAAACCAAGACCCAATCCTCCAAAGGCAGACGTCCTGTCTGGTGGACCCCAGCCATAAACAAACTATACAATAGAAGGAGGAAGCTACTACATGGCAGAGCAAAATCCCAAAAAGGGAAGGCATCTCTGATCAGTATTAGCAAAAAACTACGGGCACTCATAAAATCATCTAAGGCCAGCTTCGAGAGAAAAATTGCACAGGACACTAAGGATAATCACAAGGCTTTCTTTAGTTATGTTAGGAACCTGGGTGGGAATTCCCAGATATGCTCAGAATTAGTCCAAAATGACAAAAAATACACCGAACCCACAGACATTGCCAACATCCTAGCTGACAGGTTCAGCACAAACTTCTCCCACCCCTCCCCACCAAAAGGGCTAATATCTATCCCAGCAGAGTGCTGCCCCCCTGACATCTCAGATGCTCAGGTAAGAGCTGCCCTCTCCAAAGCAAGAAACACAGCATCAATGGGACCAGACGGTGTCCCGGGCTGCGTCCTACATGAACTCCATGAAGAGCTAAACCCAAACCTAAAACTACTGTTCAATCTCAGCCTTACTACAGGATATGTACCCAAAGAGTGGCGTACAGCAACAGTGGCCCCTCTCCACAAAGGTGGTGCCTCAACGGATCCTGGAAACTATCGCCCCATAAGTCTCACTAGCTTGGTCTGCAAAGCTTTGGAAAGGATCATCATGGACCTTATAAATAAAGATATTGGGGACCTACAGACACTGGATTCTACCCAGTTCAGCTTTGTTAAGGGCAGATCCTGCCTCTTAAACCTGGTCGATTTCTTTGAAACAGTCACCAAGGCCATTGACAAGGGGAAGGTGGTCCACACAGCCTATCTAGACCTCGCAAAAGCCTTCGATACAATACCCCACTCGGGCATTATAGATAAGCTCACCAGCTTAAATATAAACCCCTATGTCACTAGATGGGTTGCAAACTGGCTCAAGGACAGAACCCACATGGTTAGAATAGCTGGAGCCATGTCAGGCTCCAAACCAGTTACAAGGGTGTCCCACAAGGCTCAGTCTTGGGACATCTCTTGTTCGGTATATATTTTTCAGAAGTACAGGCCAACATGGAAGGACTGTGGCTGACCAAGTTCGCAGATGACTGCAAACTGGGCGCCATAATAAACTCTCCAGCCGACACAAGCATCCTCCGAAAGGGCCTCATAGAAACAGACAACTGGTGCCAGAGCCATGGCCTCAAGCTAAACACCAAAAAGTGTATAGTCATCCCCTTTGGCAAAAACAAAGTGCCCACAAATTACCACATAGGTGGTAATCCATTAAGTACAGAAGAAGTAATTAGGGACCTGGGGACCCAAGTTGATAGCAATCTCTCATTTGACAACCATGTGGCCAAAGTGGTTAGAAAAACATTTTATATAGCCCACCTAATCATGAAGGGATTCACATCTAGATCAGGGGAGGTCATCGTGCCTCTTTACTCATCCCTCATCAGGCCCATAATTGAGTACAATGCCCCTTTTGGGATGTACCTTACCAGACACCTGCAGCAACTGGAAAGACTCCAAACGTACCTCATCAAGAGGATCAAGGGGCTCAAACAGATGCCGTATACTGCCCGGTTAAAGAAACTCCAGCTCTACTCAGTGGCATACCACCTGCTCAGAGGCGATCTGTGCCTGACGTATAAAGCCATGTCCAACCCGGAATTAATGGACATGCTGCACCTCAGAAAGTCCAAATCCCATCGAGCTACGCGCTCAAGGGACTTAAACTTCAGCACTGAAATAAATAGGACATGCTGGAGGGACAGATTCATAACCCAGAGGCTCCCTTCACTCTGGAATAAAATCCCAGTCCAGGTTAGGCAGAGTCCCTCATTGACTCTCTTCAAGAGGAATCTTGATGAGTGGATGGGAGATCGTAGGTTTACCCCGGGATCACTTCTGTGTCACTGTTAGACAGAGGCACAGTATACTAACCTCGAAAAAGGGCATAGCAAAATTAATTTAAAATGGGTGGCGAAAGCCATACACACTCTGGCTAGGCTTATAAATGCCCTAGGGCAGATAGCCTAGTATGAACCTATGAACCTATGAACCTATGGAACCAATGAAGGCTGGAGGGAGAGTGTTCTTCAAACACACAGGTGTGCTTTGAAAGTCTAAATGAGGTGGTGTACTTACACCAGTTCCAATGGAACGATCCATGAGTTGTTGCACCAACAAGGTAAGTTGCCCCACACTCTTGTGAAGTTCTTCTAAACTAGGAACACCACTGCCTTGACTCTCCACCGAAGACATAGTGACAACCTGAGAAAAACCAATAACCAACAAGGTAAAAACAAGACTTGTACTGCAGAGAATCCACCAATAGCAAAGATAACAAATGGTCATCTTTATTCACACAAGATTGAGCGCTTTGGTATGGCTGTAACAAAAACTTCCTCAGAATCAACAAATACAGCACACACCCACATTTAAACAATCCTCTCAACAGATCACATGTCTAAAATACACACCCATTTAAAGGGGCACGTTTAAAATGCGGCACATGTTCGTAATGCCCATTTATTCTGGAAAGTACAGAAGTGTTTGTGGGTAATATTCATATTAGGATGAAGTTCCATTGTACTTGCAAAATGGGGGGCATAGTGTATTTAGCAATTTGTAGAAAATGCCCCAGTTTTTATGTTGGTAAGACTGTCCGTCCTTTTAAGGAAAGGATCTACCAGCACACAAATGATATTAAACATGAGAAGTACCAATTCATTTTATTGTCATACTAAAAAATATCCTGAACATGATTTCTTATTTTTTGGTATTGCTGTGATTCAGCAGAACACATTGGAGGGGTCCATGGCGTGATTTATTAGAGTGTATGGAATTGTATTGGCAATTAAAGTTAAATACCACATTTCCTCCTGGCATAAATGAGTCTGTCTCTATAGCTAGTGTGCTTAGGTTATTGTCCCATCATGTGAATTTATGTACTTTAAATGCACATTTTATTTAAAGTGTTTGGTTTTAACATATAATTTGAGTTTTTAACTTTGTAGACAGTAATGGGTGTTTGTTATTTAGTTATATCTCTTTAAATGGGTGTGTATTTTAGACATGTGATCTGTTTAGAGAGGGTTATTTAAATGTGGGTGTGTGATGTATTTGATAATTCTGAGGAAGTTTTTGTTACAGCCATATGAAAGCGCTCAATCTGGTGTGAATAAAGAGGGTCGTTTGTTATCTTTGCTGTTGGTGGATTCTCTGCAGTACAAGTCTTGTTTTTACCTTGTTGGTTATCGGTTTGTTGATGAATAAGCCCTCAGTGAAAGAAGATTTCAATGATTTAATACAGACCTATCTGCCTCATACTTGCTGTTAATGTTCTACATGTATTTCATCTCATGCAGTAATTTATATTTAATGTAGTGTTCCTTGTTTTTGCCTTAGATGTGTATCATGGATGAATCAGATCTTTAATCAGTTCTCCTACCTAGCTAATAGATAAAAAACTAAATTAATTGTGGTAGATCATGGATCCACTGGAAGACACCAGTGGTAAGGGAAGCTGTAAAGTTAAATAAGCCTCCACTGCAATGTTAAGAGGAGAAGAGAGGACTCTGAAGAGCTGACTGGTAGATATTGACAGGTCAGAAAGGCAGCAGCTGCAGCAGTGACTCCAGTGAAGACCCAAGTTCTAAGACATCTGGCGAGACCAGGGAGGACAACTTTCAAAAGGCATTGAAAAGGGCCTGGCAAACCACCTGTTTTTTTTAAACACTTTTATTGAATTATAACTTGTGACATAGACACCCTTAGTTTTATAAAAAAGTAATCAAACCATAGTAACCAGTTCACATTTTCAAACATTATACATCACATATATATAGCTATATATCATATAATCTAAGCAACAAATTTCTGCTTTCTCTTAAAACATTCCTCCTCCAAAATAATTTTCTGTATGCATTCTTCCCACAATTTCCATTTTTTTCTATGTAATTTACTACTACCCTTTTCTAAAGATCCCACTTCCTGTTCTTTTATCTCTGTTACAATATTTGCTCCTTCAAGTATAGTTGGTTTACATTTTGATTTCCATTTTCTAGTAATTGCTTTTTTTTGGCAGCCACCAAAATTAAACTTAACAAGGCTTTACTATGTCTAGACAATTCAGATCCAATTTCCTTAGTTACACTCATTTGCTCACCCAGTATTCCTGACAGATGGGAAACGATCTGTTGAGTCATGAAAGGAGAGAAGCACATTGCCCAGGCTGTTCTCAACAACTGTGGAGAAAAGTTGACCTCAACTGGAAACAGTATCAATAAGAGGAAGTAATACATTGGGAAGGTCCCAAATCTGGAGGACATGACCTTCCTTAAAGATTAAAGGCCAGAAAGAGCTGATGGCATACAGTCATTTTCTGTAGAGGAGTTCAACGTCACAAATAAATAGTATTGAGATGACAAGAGTGTGGAAATTAGTGAGGCCCAGACAGCGATGCTGAAGGTACTAGATATCATTAGGATGTTGTTGATGTGCATTTTCCTTGTTGCAATGAAAATGGGGTAAGTGCCTCATATGTTCATAGATTAGTACTAGGTAACTCCCGTTGTGGTCCATTTTAAGCCTTGCCAATTAGCCTATGTGAGAATCAAACCCTGCACCTTGTGTCTGCAAGGTAAACACCTTAACCATTATGCCAACCTCCCAACCTCAATGGCTCCGAACTGAAAGACTGCAGGGATACTCCTCATTTTCAAAAACGGGACAGGAGAACATGGATCGTGTTCCTTAGCCTATCTAGAAGCATCTACAGTAGGGAGCTGGAAAGGAGATTTCATCTGATAGTTCAACCTTACATTCAAGGGGAGCCACAGTTTGGAGAGTATCCAATTTGGAGACAATTTGTCTGATCCTCAAATGACTGTAAGCTCTGTTACACATCAAACCATTTCACTGCTGAGTTTGAACTGCCTGCAATGAATATCAGAAGCTAATCCTACAGTCCAAGATGTTTAATGTATCAAGCAAACCAGACCCTCATACATTTCATTTATACATTTTTTCCTTTTTTATTTTTAATTGTGTTGTGGAGAGGATCAAAGTGAGAAGTGAACAGTAGCATGCTTATTGGGGGGGGGGGGGTGACAGGCAAGTGGCTTGTCTGATTATATTAGCAACTTTTACAGGAGTGTAGGTTTATTGGCTACAAAGGACATAGCTATTGCAAACATTAGTGTGCATCAAATGACCAGGAAGTAGATATGGGCAGTAACAATCATGTGTCTCCTAGAAGCAGTTATCATGGAACTAGGAAAGTCATCAATGGGGGGGGATGTGGAGGGAGCCCTACTAAAACAGAAGACTGGCCTACCAGCTCTCACCTATAACAGAGGAGAAGCTGATGAAGTTTTTCAGCAGTCAGGGAACTAATAAAATGGAAGTCACTCATCCTTCACAGTGAATGAATGGAGCTGGTTCACCCCCCCCCCCCACCACCACCATTGGTGAAACAAACAGGGTGGCTGGTTACCAGTAGAGGAATAACTGAGCTGTTTGAGTGAATGTGGAATTAAAAAACAGATTATAAATAAAACATAATCAGTATTCCCATTCTTACCTGTGGTCATAAGGTTTGGAAATGGATTTTGAAAGGATGGTATCACAGATGCAGGGGGGTGGAAACAAAGTTCATTTGCTAGTTTATTAGGCTGGCGCTTCACAATAGAATGAGGAGAATGTCGGTCTGAAAGGGTCTTGGAGTAAAGACATCGCTCATCTAGGCTGGGATGGGTCAGTGCAGGTGGCTCTGGTATATTGTAAAAATAGTTCCTGGGTGCCTTTCATGGGAGGCAGACCCAGCACAGCCCAATGGGAGGAGGCCCTGGGACAGACTCAGGGCACACATCAGCGAATTCCTGGGGATTGCACAAGAAGAGCTTGGGGCTGTTGCTTCATAGGCAGTTACTAGGCTTGGAGTACAGGGGACTATTAAGGAACCTACTCCAATTTCTCAGCTTCTCCCAAGCTTTGTCTGGTTAAATTACTTGCTCAAGGTCACACAGTATGCAAATAAGGGCTAAGGGAATTAAACCTTGTACCCTAGAAACTTCAGCTCACAGCTTTAATTCTCTGTACCAACTGCTGGACTGGAGATGAGAATGTCTGTTCTGCACTAGTCAGCCCCCATCACTATCAAACCAGGGTAAAGTAGGGGGTTGGGAGGGTGGCCTAATGGTTAAGGTGTTTGCCTTACAAACACAAGGTGCAGGATTTGAGCCTCACAAGGGATAATTGGCTAGGCTTAAAATGGCTTGCAAGGGCAGTTAGCTTAGTACTAATCTATGAACCTATGTAAGTTGTTTAAAAATGGAGGGAGAATAAATACTAATGGGTAACATCTGCTAATGATAGAAATCCAATGTATTTATGCTACTTTTAAATGTAATTAAATTCATCTTACTTATTTCCTTATACTTATACCTACATCCCTCGTTCATAACCTCCTTCAAAAACTCAAGCCATGCACCCCTTCTGCTGACTGTATACCAGCAGAATACCTGCAAATTGCAGCTAAAGTCATTGCCTACCCTATTTCTATCCATATTAATAGAACTATTTCAGAGAGTAAAATCCCTCTTATATGGAAGGTCTCTCACATCATTCCTCTACACAAAGGTGGGACATCAACTATTTCCAACTTTAGGTCAAATGCCCCACTCTCTTCTATAGCTAAAATAATGGAAAAATGCATCCACCAACAACTACTTGACCATCTTCTCCACAACAATTTACTTGCCAACTGCCAACATGGTTTCAGACCATTCCATAGTCCTTCAACTGCCCTGTTATCCTTTTCTGACTATATAAACAAAAATCGTAACAATAACTCTCTTTCCTCTGCTTTGTTTATCGACCTTTCAAAAGCCTTCAATATGGTCAATCATGATCTGCTTATGGAGGTATTAAAAGCCCATTCACTGGATGCACAGGCATTACTCTGGTTTAAATCCTATTTAGACAACTGACATCAAGCAGTCCTTTGGGACAATAACCTTTCAACTGCCCTCCCTGTAAACCTTGGAGTACCTCAAGGCTCTATCCTAGGCCCTCTTCTCTTTTCAATGTTTATTAATGACCTAAATACTAAAATTCCTCAAGCCACCTGCATACAATATGCTGATGATTCTACTTTAATCTGCTCAGCTAGCTCCCCAACCACACTCCAGACCCTCACCCAATCTGTATTTCATACTGTTGAAAATTGGTTCATGCAACACTGTCTCCTCCTGAACCCCAAAAAAACAAAATTATTACTCTTTACTCCTACTTTAAAATCACCACAATTTCTCTTCACTATAACCTCTAACAATGGAACCACCATATCCCCTGATGCCACAACTCGTCTCCTGGGCATAACCATAGACAACAACCTTAGCTATGACGATCACATCAACACTACCATAAAATCTGTCAACAAAAAACTAGGTTCCCTATATAGAATCAAACCCTTCCTTACACCAACAGCCAGAACCACTATAACCCAGACTCATCTGATCTCTACCCTGTTCTATGCTTCTGCCATTTATACTAACCTTTCTAAAAACAACCTTAACAAACTTGCCACTAGCTATAATAACATAGCCAGATTCGCCACTGGCAACCCATTTAGAACCCACCACTGTCTCAACCTGAAACAATTGGGATGGTTAGAACTGCAGCACCAACTACTCTGTCATCAACTTACTATCACCCAAAAGATACTTTACCACCCTAATAATACCCCAATCCTCACTAATCTGACTACCCCTTACAAAAACTTTACAACTCTGCGCTCAGCCAGTAAGCATCTAGTTTCCACTATTAAATCTAAAAACAAAGCTGGAGACTCACTTTTCACTAACACAGTGGGAAAGGCCTGGAACCAGCTTCCAAGTGAACTTTCTTCTCTCTCTTCCACACATCTTTTTAAAAAAACATCTCAAAGAACATTTTAAAACTCACTGGCTTTGCCCCTGCACGAACCCTGACTGATTTCCCACTTACTCATTCCTGCTCTCCCTACTACTTCACCTCTCCAGTGTACTATATTGCTCAAATTTACAATGTCCTTTTTGCTGTAGTATGTTTCCTACATGTACTAACTGTAGTATGTTTCCTACCTAAAAAAAAAAAAAAAAATGTTATAATTTTTTTTAAATGTATTACTCTTTCAGAAGGGAATATTTTTTTTTCTCTCACATATATTCCAATACTGTTGTTATCTGTACTTGATAATAGCTTTTTTATATAAATATTATATAATAATGTTTTTCTGTCTATGCTTGGAGCTTTTCTCCCCGGGCCTCTACTGAAAATGGGCATGTATCCAGTTAGACTAGCCCGGTCAGCAAATGTAAATAAATAAATAAAAATAAATAAATATTTTATAACTGATATTGTTATCAATGCTTAATTTCATGTATTGAAAATACAGCACAATTCTCAGCAAACTACATTACAACTACATAAAATTAAAGTTAAATCTTAAAGCCATGAGATTTCTCACAGATTGTCATTCTAAAAGGAAATCCATGACTAGGTCTTGCAACATTGCTAGACTGTAAAATAAACAAATTTTACCTGACTGATGTAAGAAGTTAGCTTTTGCTAGCATGGCCAAATAAATCATTAAGTGTGGAATTAAGAAAAAATGGTGTCATGCATACCAGGATATGACAGCAAAATCACTTATAAAGCAGGTCACACATACGGTTCAGACAGTATGGTGTACAGTGAAGTATACATAGCAAGTGGCTCTACACTGCGTACAAAGGAAAGAGAATGCATACAGATGGTACACAGTGAAGTGCAAATAATGTGTGTGCCATTATTGGTGTGAGATGGCAAAATTAGCACAATTTATAGAAGTGAATTGTACTAATGTGATATATAGCACAAATGGCCCCCTCTGTAATTGCTGATGTGCAGGGCTGGGCACATAGTGCGCTACATACTAACTATAGCCATTCACACCATAGTCCAGGACTGGGCACAGAGTGCACTACATACTAGCTATAGTCATTCATTTGCATCACAGTGCAGGACTGGGTACAGAGTACACTACATACTAGCTATAGTCATTCACACCATAGTGCAGGACTGGGCACAGACTGCACTACATACTAGCTATAGTCATTAGTACCACAGTGCAGGATTGGACACAACATACTAGCTATATCATTTGCACCATAGTACAGGACTGAGCACAGAGTGCGGTACATACTAGCTATAGTCATTCGCACCATAGTGCAGGACTGGGCACAGAGTGCACTACACGCTAGCTATAGTCATTTGCACCATAGTGCAGGACTTCCTTTTACATTGGTGAAAGAATGTGTACTGCAGCAGCTTAAAGTATTGTTAGGAGGTAGATGTTGCTAAGACCAGACACGCACATGCGCACAAAACACAAACATGCGCACGCGCACACTCACACACACAGACACATACACACACACCTGTATGTAACTGCAGATATGTAGCAATAGAATCCCGGCTATTCAACAGGATCTACTTCTTTGCACCCTACCATTAGAAGGTGCTTGGTGACATCATCATGGGGGGGGGCAGGAGTGGTTGTCCTGCTAGGCTACTCTGCACAAAACTGGTGTGGAAATACCCTGCACCCTTCCAACTCTATTTTATAGTTATGTATTTTAACTGTACTTGCTGGTGTTTTTGGTCAGCTTTGTTCTGCTAAGTAAAATTTCAGTATGTCAGGCACATGGTAAGGTATTTCTTGAATTTGGTGCAGTTTCCAGTAAATTCACATATGTACTAGTCACACAGTGTCACCTGTCCTTACTTGTGTGAAGCACAGAAGAAGCTGAAGTGATTAATTCCAATTATAATTACTCTCTGTACTTGGCTTGATCCAAGTGCATAATGGTGCAAGCCAACTTCACCCACATTTACAGGGATTTATGAATCACACAGAGCTCAGGTATGAGTGAATTTCAAGGTACCATACCTACACATATGTGCACCATTGCTATGAATGGTAATATCTTCCTCATATTCATGAACCAGTCTATATCAGTGGAGCTGTCTTTTACTTACTCACTTCCAGTGCTTTCTACTAATTCAAAATATTCTACACTATTTTCTATACAATAAGTGTAGACTCAATAAGTTTCCATTACATCTTACATTGTAATACTAGATAACCGTAACACTCTTTCTGCACAGTGTAACAACAATAACTGGGCTTGGTTAATAATAAATGCTTGACTACAGTGCAAATGTGTTATCATGCATCGCCTCAGAATAAAAAGTCGACAATGTCAGTATGCCAATGTGGGTTTTTGTGCTGCAACAACTCAGAAATGATGATGACATCCATAGGTGCCGGAAGCCTTTGAAGACTGGGGGGGGGGGGCGGAGGTGAGAGGGGCACTTAGTGATCTAAAAAGGCCAATTTTTTATAACTGTTTAGTACCACAACATGGCGGACATTTTAAGCTTAGCTAATTCCATTTTGGTGCTTGAATTAACATTTTCTGACTGGTGTTACCTATTCCATGGCTGTGTATAGTAGCCCTAGTGAGAATAACTGTGATCATACCATAGATAATTTGAGGAGACCCATGTAAGGGATTCAGCATTTAGGAACTGCCTCTATCCATTAGTGCCGTGACAGTCTTTTCTTATATTTTGCCCTTCCTGTAGGTTGCCATCTTGCTTCTGTTACTGCACAGAGTCAGTACTTTTTAGGCCTTCATCTATATGTCTATATTCTGTGACTTTTCTTTACTACAGCACTTTGTTAGGGGTCAGCTAATTACTCCTCCTGGAGTATTATCTTGCACAGGATTATACAAGATGTCTGGGCTTTGCCACTTTTTTCCTTTTCTCATTTTCTAATGCTGTATTACATCATGCAGAGATGCATTATCTTACAAGCTAATGCTGTATTACATCATGCTGAGATGCATTATCTTACATGCTAATGCTGTATTACATCATGCTGAGATGCATTATCTTACATGCTAATGCTGTATTACATCATGCTGAGATGCATTATCTTACATGCTAATGCTGTATTACATCATGCTGAGATGCATTATCTTACATGCCAATGCTGTATTACATCATGCTGAGATACATTATCTTACATGCTAATGCTGTATTACATCATGCTGAGATGCATTATCTTACATGCTAATGCTGTATTACATCATGCTGAGATGCATTATCTTACATGCTAATGCTGTATTACATCATGCTGAGATGCATTATCTTACATGCTAATGCTGTATTACATCATGCTGAGATGCATTA
>NC_056747.1:1175925793-1175933293 GCF_019279795.1 Protopterus annectens | reverse complement strand
TTTCTCTTGAAGAGTGTTAGAGAGGGGCTCTGCCTGATGTAATTTGGAATTTTGTTCCAAAGCATGGGGAGTCTCTGTGGCAGAAATCTATCCCTCCAGCATGTTCTATTTATTGTTGTGGTGAGGTTTAGCTCACTAGAGCATGTGGCTCGCAGTGACTTGGATTTCCTTTGGTGGAGCATGTCCATCAATTCTGAGTTGGACACGGCTTTGTAAGTCAGGCAGAAATCACTTCTGAGTAAGCGATATGCCACTGAGTACAGCTGGAGTTTTTTCAGTTGGGCTGCATAGGACATATGTTTGAGACCAGTAATCCTCTTGGTGAGGTACTTTTGTGGTCTTTCCAGCTGTTGGAAGTGTCTTGTGAGGTACATCCCAAATGGGGCATTGTACTCTATGGTGGATCTAATGAGTGACGAGTAGAGGGGTGCTATAACCTCTTTATTTCTAGATGCGAACCTTTTAGTAATTATATGAGCCACATAGAAGGATTTCCTAACTACTTTGGCAATATGATTGTCAAAGGAGAGATTACTATCTACCTGGGTCCCCAGATCTCTTATTACCTCTTCTGTATTAAGGGGGCTGCCACCTATGTGGTAATTCGTGGGTGTTTTGTTTTTCCCAGATGGGATGACTATGCATTTTTTGGCATTAAGCTTGAGGCCATGACTTTGACACCAGGTGTCCGTCTCAGTAAGGCCCTTTTGGAGGATGTCCATGTCAGCCAGAGAGTCAATTATGACTCCCAGTTTGCAGTCATTGGCGAATTTGGTTACCATAGTCCTCCTGTGTTTGTCTGTATTTCTGAGAAGTATATGCCGAACAGTAGGGGTCCTAGGACTGAGCCTCGTGGGGCACCACTTGTGACTGGTTTAGAGTCGGACCTGGAGCCCACTATTCTTACTGTGTGAGTTCTGTCTGTAAGCCAGTTGGCAACCAATCTTATGACGTAGGGGTTTATGTTCAGGCTGGTGAGTTTTTCTGTAATACCCGAGTGGGGAATGGTGTTGAAAGCCTTGGCGAGGTCAAGGTAGGCTGTGTGAACCACCTTTCCCTCATCTATGGCCTTGGTGACTGTCTCGAAGAAGTCCACTAGGTTTAGTAGACATGATCTGCCCTTAACGAAGCCGAACTGGGTCGGGTCAAGTGTTTGGAGGTTCCCAATGTCTTTATGAATGAGTTCCATGATGATGATGCACTCCATAGCCTTGCAAATCAAGCTAGTCAGGCTTATGAGGCAATAGTTACCAGGGTCAGTTGTGGCCCCTCCTTTGTGGAGAGGAATAACCGTTGCTGTGTGCCATTCTATGGGCACGTAGCCTGTGAAGAGGCTGAGGTTGAACAGTTTGTTTAGGTAGGAGGTTAATTTGTTCTGTAATTTGTGCAAGACGCAGCCTGGGACACCATCTGGTCCCATTGATGCTGTATTTTTGGCTTTTGAAAGGGCTGTTTTCATCTGTGTGTCTGTGATTTTTGGGACACTACAATTTTCCGGTATTGTTGTGGGTCCTTTTGGAAGTGAGAGGGGGGTGAAGTTTGCACTGAATCTATCTGCCAGGATGTTGGCAATATCAGTAGGTTCATTATATTTTGTGCTATTTTGCACTAGTTCAGTGCATATCTGCGAGTTGCCACTTAGATTCTTAACATAGCTAAAGAAGGCTTTGTGGTTATCTTTAGAATCCTTGGCTATTTTTCTTTCGAAGTTAGCCTTGGATGATTTCATGAGGGACCTCAATTTCTTACTGATACTGATCAGGGATGTCTTTCCTTCTTCGGATTTGCTTTTTTTCTGAACTAATTTCCTCCTTCTATTGTATAGCCTGTTTATTGCAGGGGTCCACCAAACTGGTTTCCTTCTCTTAGAGGAGTGAGTCTTGGTTTTGCTAGGGATGGCATGATCCATGCATCCTTGTAGGTGCTCACAGAGTGCATTTGTAAAGGTTTCTGCATCTTGGGCAGCATTATCCTTTAGCGTGGGGGCTGTGAAACTTACCACCTCTGTCTTAAGTAAGGTGAAGTTTGCTTTGGAAAAGTTTTTTACTGCGGTTTCCTTAGTTGGGGGTGGTGGTGGGGTGTGGACATCCAGAGTGATTAGTTTATGGTCTGATCTTAACAGTGACGGGTTGACTTCCAGTGTGGAACACCTGTCACCCATGTTGGTGATGACCAGGTCCAATATGTTTTCACCTCTGGTAGGGGAGTTTACCAGCTGATCCAGGGCATTTGAATTGATGAATTCCAGGAAGCGCTGGGCCTGAAAATTTGTCCTTGAGTAGTTTTCCCAGTGAATGGTAGGGTAATTGAAATCGCCCAATATCAGGGTGTTTGGTAGGACCTTCATGTTTTCCAGTGTCTCCAGAAAGGTGGAGTGGTGGTCCTGGATCATTGAGGGAGATCTGTAGCAGGCTACAATTTGCATTGTAGATTTGTCCGATGTTAGTTGCACATGGATGATCTCAGAGGCATCATGCTGCACCACTAACCTGGAGGTGTAGGTATCCTTGATGAATATGGATACACCCCTTCCTTTTGTGTTTCGGTCCGTGTTCTGTGGCCGAAACATGTGGTATGAGTTGTAGCCCGGTAGTGCTGGGGTGCTCTCTGGAGCCTTGAACCAGGTTTTAGTTACTGCACAGATGGCGACATTCTCCATACTGATGAGTGCTTCAAGCACGTGCATTTTGAGATTTAAACTCCTGGCAATGAGTGGCATAACCCTCAGTTTTTTGTTAATTGTGCTGTTTATGGAGGTGGGTTTGACTTTTGAGCCTTGCCTAAAAAAGGCACTATGGGGGCAGCAAGAGCCCTGAACAGTCTTCGAAAGCCTAGGGGTGACAGGTGCACGCCGTCTCTTGTGAAACAATGTGGCTTGTCGAGCATGTCGTCCCAGGCTGACAGACACTGGATCCCCTTTGAATGACACCAAAAGCTTAGCCAATTGTTGAAATTGATAATTTTTTCTTTATACTGAAGTATCATTCTTGGTGAGGGCAGGATGCTACTCAGGGTCAGGGTCATAACAGCCTGGGGTACATGATCAGAGAGCTCTTCCATGTCTCTTTTCATGTTGTCCAGGGAGGTACGTCTCAGGTCATTCACACCAACATGAGCAATGACAGAGTCATATTTTTACTTGTTCTGGAGTGACCCGAGTGCTTGTGTTATGTGGCAGATTCTGGCTCTCGACAGGCAGATAACAGTAACCTTCTGCTTGTCCAGCCTAGTGAGTGGGACATCAGTGTGCCTGACTATACAGTCACCTATTACTAGTGTGTTAGGTATGTTATTTTGCCTTAAGGACTGTGATTGTGCAGCACACTGATTTTGTGTTTTATGTGTTGTCTGGTTTGTGACGGAAAGTGCAGGTTGTTTGGGTGTCTGCTTTGGAGGTCTCTGATGCTTTTACAGGTTTTTATTTAGAGCCTTCTAGTATGATTTTATGTATTTATGTGTATTTTTTGCCAGTGCTGTTTTAGTAGGTCTGTGTGCAGCTGGAGTTGTGGTGCAAGTGTTAACCTTCTCCTCTTGACTGTCTGTTCCAGTCTTGGGTGAAGACAGCTTAGCTTCCAATTTGGCTGTATAATTGCATCTCTCGCATATGTTAGTGTTTTGTGGTAGGAGGAGAGGGTTGTCTGTGAACATGAGGCAGTTGTAACATTGCCTCAGGATACCCAGATTCACCAGCTGGACTGGAGAGTGCACCTGAAGTTGCCATTTGGTCATGCCTGAATAGTAGGGTGAGCTGCTTAGTCACTTGGTTGGTGAGGGGTGAATAAAGAGCCTTGCCCTGCTGGGCAATCAGTGTCGGGGTATATTAGTACTTGCTATTAGGTCTGTTACTCCCTTCTTAAACACCCCTTACCCATACCTCCCATACTATTTCCGTATTACTCTATAATAATGGTTAAATACACTTTGTATCTTTCTCACTTTTCACATTTCCACTGCTTAACATTAATGTATCATATTTAAACATGTGCTTTATTATCATATTTTTATAACTATGTATAATGTTTTGTACTTTTTATCTTGTAATTGTTTGTGTCTATACTGTATTTATATTTATATGTATTTTTTTTGTAATTTTTTGCTTTTTTGTCTGTGTATTGTATGTGGAGCTTTTCTCCCCATCCTCCAATGAAAATGGGCCTTTGGCCCAGTCGGACACTCCCAGTAAACAAATGTTAGATAATAAATAAATAAAATAAATTTAAGTATTCATCATCCTTCTTTTTTTAGATGGGCATCATTAAGGACAAAGACATTTTCTAAACAAAAATATTTTATTAAATGCATTGTATCAGAATCCCCGTCTATTTTTTGCTTTTTGCCCAGTCTAGGGAAGACTCAGAATGTGGTTCATTTAGCAGTACAGCACAGGATTCCTCCTTATAGTACATTTAACCCTCTTCACATCAGCTGTTTGAGTCGTCATCATGTCCTGTACATTTCATTCTCTAAAACTGCATAATTGATGTAGATAAACACTATACTGATGATTACTTATCATAATTTAACTAAATTACTACCCCTAAAGGAAGGAAATTAATTACAGAAAGCTTTATTTGGCGGACAGGAATTCACTTACAACTTGAAAAGAATGAAAATATTATGTACTTATTAGAGCCGCGAGAAACATGCTAATTTCACTCATGTTTTCTCAGATGAAATGCAATTATTTAAATACACTGACAATTATTAAACACAGTAAAGATGAGAACTATGATGCCAGCATTATCAAACAATGTCATCTACGCGTGTGTCCCTTATATCTTTATGAGTGCATAATGACGCATTTCACATCTAAAATGATTTCAGCAATCACAAACTGCTCACTGCACAAGTATTTTCCTGTAGCAGCATGTTATAGTGCTGCCAGTATGTATATTTATTAACAATTCATGAAAGCTACATTATATCCAGTGCAGTGTTTGTTTTTATCTTCTGAGCAAAAAGAAAAATTAGAAAAAAGGGAGAAATGGGTCAGTTCCTCTGCATCTGTTAGCTTCCTTTCATTTTGCAGATATATAATTGCGCCAAGATATAACACTGGAAAGTCACAACATACAAAATCCCTAAAAGCTCTGTGTTTAAAAATGTACATACTGTCAGTATTAGCAAACACTTATTAGACTTGTAGTGTTATTTTGCACTTTACTGTTCCCAGCCACTGAGTCAGGAAAATGAGTGCCCGAATGACTAAAACAGCCTCCCTGAGGGACAAAAACTGCAGTGCAGTTCAGAATTATGAGGGTGGGGAAAAATCTGCGAGCAGAAGTAGGACCTGCATCTTATCAAATAGTTTAGTATGTGGGCAGCATAGCTGAGTTAAGCAGTCCTTATCTGTCATCAAAATCTATTTCTGTACATGGCGCCATGATGGAGAGATGGAGACTTCACTATACCCCAGCTGGCCTGAGTTGCGCTAGCACTGGGGAGCTTGGTATTGATTGACAGAATGAGAGACTTTCTGCTGGGTCACCCATCCAGGAGGGTGAGGATTTTGTCATCTGTGTGACACCTCCCCCTGTGATGGAGACAGTGTTGCAATCATAAGGCAGATTGCATTTAACATTTTGGCATTGAAGAGGGGGGGGGTCTGGACCTTCCCTGTGTTGGTGCTGTACATGACATCAGTAGCTCTATCTAGTTAAAGCATTAAAAAAATACCCTGGTATACAAGACACAGGACAATATATGTGAGACTGCTAGCTTCTCTATTCCTCTTCACTCTTCCTCCCCTTCCCAGCCCACCCACTGGTGCAGTCCCACCTCCAGGCGATAGCACCAAGAGCATAATGGTAAAATGGAGCTAGAGTAGCACCTTCGACAGCAGCTGATTGTCAGCTGGAAAGGAACAAAGAAAAACAATTTAAAAATCTATCAAACTGGCTGCATGACTAAAAGGATGACTCTAACTATGCCCCAGATGACTGATATAAACTAGTGACCAGGCCTCTGCGTGCTAGAGGCATCGTCTGGTGAGAGTGGGAATTAGCCAGTCACTACTGGCTCTCCCATCCTAGGAGAAAGGAAGTTGAAGGTGTCTCATTCCTGACACCTAGTGGACAATGTGTGCTACAATATGCATCATTTTGACTTGAGGTTTGAAGGCCCCTAACTGTTTACGTCTGTGTAATATTGCATTAAGTCTGTTCAGAGGTTAGGTATTAGGTACACTCCTGCACTGCGTTCTAGCCTGCTGCTATCCATCTTTGTACACTGTGCTAAAAATTGAAAAATATGTAAGAAATCTATAACCAAATATTCACTTTACAAATCAGTACACCATGTAACACAGTATCAACATGCATTTTTAATGTCTTTGCTTTAAATTAAAGGAGGGAACACAATGTAGTCAAACCTTCACATCTGCACAAAACAAAAATGTACAAAGCTGCATCAAAAATATCTGACATGACACATGAAGGGCTTGTTGTGCAGGATATGCAAATGTGAACTTTCACAATAAGTGGTATAGCAGGCATATCAAACTACTAGAAGCTAGTTTTTCTCTGAGTGCTTCTCACCAGAAATAAATTAGTTTTCTGTTTTCCAACCCATTTAAGCCAGTGTGTTTTGATATCAGGTGCCCAACTGTTTAAACACTTTCTCACAAGAATTCTACCTCAGGGGGTAAGGGGATTACTGTCTATGTGATATTCTGCTCTACTGAATCAGAAAGACTCATGGCTGAGAGCCCTGGAGCTGGGTCAGTTCATCTACCTACCCAGAGTAGAAGCTGACACTAAATCACTGAGGATAAAACTCAGTCAAGAATGTCAGATATTTGAGTTTCAGACTTCATATCCTTTAGAAAATGCATACTAATGCAAAACCTATTATTCTAGACATCTTCTAAGTTTAGAAGAGTAATATTTCAAATCTGTCCCCATTAAGGGGCCTCTGTTCCCCATTATTTTTGTTTTTGTCCAAAGTTGTGGGGAGGAGTAGCAGATACAGTTATGGAAGTTAACAATATGATCTTCTGCAAAAATTTCAGAACTGCAATTAACTTCTGTTTCTCATTCCATTTACTCCTACTACAAAGAAGTTCTAGGACTTTCTTTTGAAGATTTTGTTTAACGTTTCTTTGTAGTTTGTAAATTTTTACATGACTTGTGTGTGCACCTGTCAAGGTATATAACCAGGTCACACCTTGGATGGTATTCGGGAACAATGAGTACACTATATACTGCAAAACTGTGTGGCGACTGTTAAAATACAAAGTAAGGCCAGTTCAGAGATATTGGTAGTGGTTTGACCTGAGAAAATAGTGCAGTGATCAGCATTATATGCAAATAATCATAAAGTGACATTGAAGTAAGTGATATTATGAAAACAAGGACAACTGTGAATACAAACTAGAGTAACCAACATGGTACCAAAACAAAACTCATGCTCTTGTATGCAACTAGAGATGCAGATGCCCATCCATCATTCAATATCTCATCATTAAACTACACAATTATGTATCCAGTTTCCCAAACAAAA
>NC_056747.1:1175863293-1175920793 GCF_019279795.1 Protopterus annectens | reverse complement strand
CCCACAGCAGCCCAGTCAGGACAGAATGTGGATGGAAAGCAGTAAAACCACTGCCCTGTCATTTGTTTATGGATTGGAGACCTCCCCCCAGGCCACATTGCTATGTGCCCATCAGAACACATCTACATCCTGCACCATTTACCAGGTGTGCCTTGTCACTCTATCACATTCTATGTGTATGCCAACTGCACATCAGTGCTTGTATATTTGCTTTGCTTTATGTTCACCAGAGCTTATAGTTGTGCTTTGCTTTGCTTTAACCTCACCAGTGCTTATTGTTGTGCTTTGCTTTAAATTCACAATTGCTTACAGTTGTGTTTTGCTTTAACTTCACCAGTGTTTATAGTTGTGCTTTGCTTTGAGTTCACAATACTTACAGTTGTGCTTTGCTTTAACTTCACCAGTGGTTATAGATTGTGTTTTGCTTTGACTTCACCAGTATTTATAGTTGAGCTTTGCTTTAAATTCAACAGTATTTATAGCTGTGTTTTGCTTTGCTTTAACTTTGCCAGTGCTTATAGTTGGGCTTTGCTTTAACTTCTTCAGTGTTTACAGTTGTGCTTTTTTGCATGTATCATTAAACCTATCAGTGCAGGCTGCCTCCCATTAGATCCCACCATGTTGTCCACAGAGTTTTATTAAAAGCGTGCCTCAGTTCTGTGTATCACTTTTATGTTTCTATTGCTCTGTTTACTGCATTTCTCCCTTTCCAGAGGCTGTAGTACAAAATGGTGTAATGCAACCCAGTGATCATTTCTTTTGGTTTGTTCTTCTCTTTATTGTTGTCATATTTTAAATGTTAATAGTTTTCCTTTGTTGTTTGCTTCTTGACATTTACATTCACATTTTCTGCAGTTTCAGTCATGGAGTTGGGTGTGCTACATCTGCATCCACCGTACCATGCAGCAGCTTCACCAGCAACTGCTGGGTCTCCGATCATCAGGACAGCCTCTCAGCAGGGTGATGAATGCTATTCTGTGTTAGGTGACTTGCGTGGTTTGTTGATGGATTCTGGTGCTGCGTCTCTGGTGACAGGAATACAATCCCATCAACTGGAGTCCCCTGGGGGCGCCCACTGCAAGGAGGTGTCTGATGGTGACTGATATTTAGACACCCAGACTGGCACCATGCTGTACATCCTTGTACAATTTGCAAAGTCATACAGCTGCCTTGGGCACAGAGATAACTGTCTTCTGGTTGGGCTCACTTATGTGGAGTTTGACAGGTGATTCTTACCACATTCTATCCTCATTCATGGTGGTCCCTTTCCTTATGTATCACTCCCCTTACCAGTTTATTGTCCAATCCTCCCAATCATCAAGAATCCTCACTCTGTCTGCATTTTTTCTCTTTTCTCCTTTGTAGCCATCCTTTATATGAGTCAACACCTCTCCTCTCTATCTGTCTGTATCTGAGATTTCTGTCTGTCTGCCCCTGATACTACCCCTATTCCCTCCTTCCTTCCCACAACTTCCTCATGCCACCTACTGCTTCTGTCCTTCTTCAAAAAAAAGGAGTGTGTGTGTCTCACAAAAAAAATAAATAAATAAATCCATATTTCGTCCACCCCCAGATCACTTACCCTTTCCCTGGTCCTACTACATATGTATTCCTCTGCTTGTCCTTTGACCAATGAGATCTCATTGATTCTGATGAAGCCTATGATATATACTGATGAAAGCACTTCATTTTTGTGAAGTTAATAAAGTTCTGTATTTTTTAGTTTCACGAGTGTTTTTGCTGCTGTTCTAGTTGCCATTTTTTTCGTTGGAAGTTTGCAGTGTTATTATTGTTCAAGTTTCTTGTTTTGGTTCCGAGTTTTCAGTTTGACATGTCTTCACCAAACTCCCAAGGAGGTAATTTCTCATGAATGGTACCCACAGTAGAAGAATGAATGGATAATGTGGGTATGTTATCACAGTTAGTACAACGACTAACAACAAGTCAATTGTTTCATTAATCAGAGTCAAGACTGCTGTTACGCTTCAGTGACCTCTTCAATTCTCCAGGCAAGGTGGGCATAGCCCAGCTACTTTTTTCATCTTACTGAATGCTCTGATAATGTGAATAGTTATGGGACTGCTGCTCACATTATTAATGTGAATACCTAGCTTAATCAAAATATGAATTTTCCTAATGTTACCACACATGAATATGGGACCCTTTGGCAGTCACTTAATGAATTTGAAAACAAACTATTGAGACGCAGAAAGCTCCAAACAGAAAACACTTACTTCAATGAGTGTTTGAAGGTCAAGAGGATTCCTGAGGGTTTGAGGCTGGAAATTCTGTACGGGACTTATTCCAAATTCAGATCTACATAGTTATTAGAACTATTTGACCATCAAGGCTGTGAGCTTATGCAGCTTCTTTTAAAACGCAGTTCTAGGATTATTGAGTGTCTTTCTCACAAACTAACAGAACTGCAAAAGGTGATTACTAGTGATTTATTATTTAACAACTCCATTGAGCAATACAAAAGTATTTTCTCTGATGTGGACAAAATTTATACTGAAATCAAAAAACGGAAGGCTAAGAGGTTTCAAAGGGACTGTTTGGCCTATTCTAAAGGGCAAGCGTATCCTAAACCACACTTTGTAGGTAGTACCCAATGACAGGACGCGCCCACATTAAATAACGAAGCTTCAGCCAATGAATTAGATGAGTCTTGTCCCCCTTTAGGCCCAGTTCCATTGAGATGCTCAGAAAGATTAAAGAACTAGAACAACCAACCAGGGAATTATCAGAACCATTACAGGGGGTTACCCAGAACCACAGTACAACCAGTATGTAAGAAATCCAAACGGGGGAGGAACTAGGTGACTCCATTATTTTTTCTGACAACAAACTTTTTGAATTTGAGGAAAATGGTCCCTCCATTTTTTCTAATCTAAAAGGTGACTTTAAAATTTACAATTATATGGAATATGATTATAACTGTGACTATGCTGCGGTGGTACAGTGGTAGCGTTGTTGCCTCACAGCAAGAGGTTCTCCTGTTTGATTCTCAGCTGGAGTGCCTTCTGTGTGGAGTCTGCATGTCCTCCCCATGGTTGAGTGGCCTCCGAAAGACATGCTTGAATGGGCATGCCTTAGCTGAAGGTTGTGCATCGGGCTGGCAACTCAGCACCATAAAAATCTACTGCCAATCATTAGCGGACCGGAGTTCTGCTGTGGAGAGCCCTAACCGGGAAAAGCTGAAAAAACAAACAACATGATTATAACTGTGACTATGCTGATTTTCTTAGCAAATGATTTACTTTATCTGATATTGTTAATCCTCGTTCATTCCTTACGCATGGGTATTGGTTCCGAGCTCAGAACCAAGCCGGCCTTTTTCCAAGCTCGTATAGGCTTCAAACTCTTGAGCTAAACTCTTACCCACAATCCCCCTCTCCCTGTTACCTCAGATTTCATTTGCCGTGTTGCCATTCAGTCGTGTCAGGCTACTTCTCTTGAGCTAAGTACAATCAATTGTTGTTTAATAGCATTACAGATTACTTTTCTGTCAGAAAAGTTCATATTTTATTGTGTCTTACCCTATCACATCCAGCGTTCAAAATTTCTTCAGGTTTTTTTGCTTTTTCTTTACCACTTTTACCGCAAGGTATTCTCTCTTTACCATCGTTGATAATCCTTCTCCCTTTTTCTCTCATACCTTTGAGTACTCCCTTGTACCATTTTTGGTACCTTTTCTATTAATTAATTAAATAATTTGCTGTCATGGCAGATAAGAAAGGTAGTCCAGGGTTTAAGCGGTGTTCTGATTGTGGACACAAACTGACTACTTCTGATGCACACTCTTTGCGTGTCTATTGTTTGGGAGCTTCCCATTTGTCTGTTGACCCACCCTGTAATATTTGTGAGAACTTTTCTAATAGAACCTTGTTGGAAAGTAAAAATAAGCTGATACTGAAGGGACTTCTAAAATCTCCCTTTTCAGAGGCTATTTCTGAGTCGGAGGCCTCAACCCCTCCTAGAGCCCATAAGAAAACCTTGGATGTTCCTACTAAGGCTAAATCTTTGCCTTCGTCCCCGGCTGGGGACTCCCACCAACCAAAACCTAAAAAGGCTAAAGTTTCAGCTCCAGAGCTCTCTCAGTCAGCCCCAGTGCTTTCGGTGCCTAGACCTTTGGTACCGAGGCCTTTGGTTCCATTAGTGATTTCGGCTCCATCTTCTCCTGCAGCCTTCTATATATCTGCACCGAGGGGTTCCTTGGTTCAGACCATTACCACTGTATCGGCACTGACTGTTCAGTCGGCGCAGACCTTGACCACGTCAGTTCCAAGATCTTCCTCAGAACCGATGCCTTTATTGCCAGTTTTGTCAGTTCCAGCTTCGGCACCGACAACCACTTGGGCACTGATCCCTGTGTCGGTGCAGACAATGACCTCGGCACCAATGACTTCTTCAGTGCAGACAACAGTAGTCCAGTCCCTATCGGCACTGTTGTCCTCGGTGCAGTCAGATGAGATGGGCACCGAGTCTGCCTCTTCTGTGGACAGGCCTGTTTCTCCCTCAGTCTCCATGAGGTCCACTAGAAGCCTTTCCGAACATGATGTGTTGTGTCTTCTGGACCAGGTACTCTTAGCCAGAGGTATCCCACCCCTCAGGTGCTATCCTTCCTTGGGAGGTGATCACCCATCTCCAAAGACCCCTTCTTATTCTACACCTTTATTGCCTTTGAAGTCCATGGATATAGCACAGTTTTCCCCTTCTGTGGTTCTCTTTATAGATCTCACTGAGGAACCACAGTTGCCTTCATGGCAGGAAAGTTTTGCTATGACCCAGGATGTCAGCTGTGACATGCATAGCTTGCTGCTCCACAGCCATCCAGGGACTCTAGGTCGGCAGGCTGAGCCACTTAGGGAAGGGGTGACCCCTGTCCTAGACATACACTCCTCTTTGGGTGGCCCAGCCTTCCAACTGATGGAGAAGACTTTTGCTGCTGCTGGCGATACTGGACTGTCTATACCTCCGCCCTCCTTTGGTACACTGGTTTCACAAGTCGCATCTAGCGGACACCGGGTGCAAGGGCCACAGGACATATTCCCTTAGGAATCCCCTTTTCTGCTGTCTTCTCCAGCTTCTCCCACTGAAGAGGTCCACCAGGAAAGTTCATGTAAGAGGAAGCATATGGACTCCATAGAGGCGTCCCTCACCGAAGGCACAGATTTTGATGAGGGGGAAGGATCCCCTTGGTCACCCTCTGAGGTATCTTTTGGTGATATCCTCGAAATGGTGAGGCAGAGAGGTGACTGGCAGTCCTCTAATCTGACCTCTGAGGAATCTGTGTTCCTGCAGGCTTTACACGCCCGGCCTCCTACCTCCTGGGTTACTCCACCTGCTGATGAACTCGTCTGGCTCATCATGCAGCATGCTTGGAAGGCTCCTGATACCATCAAAGCTATTCCCTGGAGGACAGATAAGATCTTGTCCCCTCCTGCTTTGGATCCCCATTGATCCAAAGGTCTTCCTGTGGATGCTTTGGTGGTGCCAGTCGCAACAAAAAAGGATCTGGCAGAAGAAGAAAGCCAGACTGTCCATCCGCCTAACAAAGAGTCCCGGGCCCTGGACAGGATAGGGAAGTGAACCTTTGCTTCAGCGACCTTTGCTATCAGGTCCCTGAATTATATGGCACATTTTACCAGGCTTCAAAGGGATCTGGTTTCTGAGCTCTCTGAAACCTTGGCTGGTGCCGTGTCTGATGAGGTCTGTGACAAAGTGGCCTCTCAGCTGGCCACCATTGAATCTATATCTAACTCCTCTATGCGACTGATATCTCACGCATCAGAAGGAGCAGCTAGAGCAGCCAGTTCAGCTGCGGTCTTGAGACTACATGCCTGGATGCACTTGTGCAACTTTGCGGAACCCTTTAAGTCTTCTTTTCTTAATGCCCCCATTGAGGCTTCCTTGTTGTTTGGGACCAAAGTTAAAAGCACACTGGCCAGATGTGAACAGGATGGTAAGACCCTTTCTGCCATAGGTGTCTGTTATTCTTCCCCTCAATGTGCTTTCTCCCGAAACCAAAAGAGTGGGAAGATATGGTTCAAGAAATCTCAGGGTCCTTTCCGTGACACACAGGCCGAGTTCTCCCCCAGTGACAGAGGGGGAAACTCACAGGGAAGACACTCCTTTTTGGGCAGAGGGGTCCGCGTAACCAGGGTTCCAGGGATTCTTTCCCTGGTCAATCCTACCAGCGCGCCGGAAGAGTGGCCCAACTCCTTTCCTCTGGAGGTGGTTGGGGGACATTTCTCCTTGTACCCTTCTGCCTGGCTAACCATCACCACCGATTCCTGGGTACAAAGGATTATAACCAGAGGTTATCATATCCCCTTCGATCTTTGTCCCGCCCCATCAAAAAACCTTCCCGACATTCCACCCAGTCAAAGGGAAGAAGCAGCACTAGAGATAGAAAAGCTGCTAAGAAAGAGAGTCATCCAAATAGTCCCTCCAGACCAGATAGGATCCGGATTCTACTCAAGACTATTTTTGGTGCCAAAGAAAACCGGGGACTGAAGACCAGTTTTGGATCTCAGTATATTGAACAAGTTTGTGAGAGTACAAAAATTCTGGATGGTCACAATACAGTCTATCCTCCCGCTTTTGGAAAAAGATGATTGGATGTGCTCTATAGATCTTCAAGATGCGTACTACCACATAAAGGTGAACAGGCCATCAAGAAGATTTCTGTGCTTCCGTGCAGGAGCCAGTCACTACCAGTTCAGAGTACTGCCCTTTGAACTCTCTACAGCCCCCAGAGTGTTCACAAAGTGCATGGCAGTTGTCACAGCTCACTTGCGACTTCAAGGATTCCAGATGTTTCCATACCTAGACGACTGGCTCATTTCCGCCCCCACCAAACATCTACTGGAAAAAGCCCTGGCATACTCTCTCCTCACTGCTCAAAGGCTAGGCATAACCATAAACTGGCAGAAATCCAATCTCACCCCATCTCAGTCGATAGAATTCATAGGGGTTATCTTGGACACAAAAAACTGCAGAGCTGCTATTCCAGAGCACAGAATTCTAAGGATAAAGCAACAACTAATTCCAATCCTTTCAAAGGAAAAATCCATGGCTCACTCAATTCTACAGCTGTTGGGTTCCATGGCAGCCTCCATCACCATTGTTCCCCTGGCCAGGTTTCACATGAGGCTTCTACAATGGCTACTGCTCACCCAATGGTATCCTTTTCAGCATCCTCTTTCAGCCATGATTCGAGTAACCCACAGGTGCAAACAGGATTTTAATTGGTGGATGACACACAATCTCTCACAATGGTCTCGACCCTTCTCCCCCAGCAACCCAAGGTCACAGTGACCACGGACGCCTCCCTGATGGGGTGGGGGAGGCTATGTCAGGGACAGACAGTCCAAGGCACTTGGTCCGAACTTGAGGCCTATCTGCATATAAATGTTCTAGAGCTGAGGGCGGTGCTTCTGGCGTTGCAAGCATTCCATCCCCTGCTGCCGTCTGGGACAATTGCAATTCAATCAGACAACATGGCGGTGGTCTGGTACATCAGCAAGCAAGGTGGAACCAAATCTTACCCCCTTTGTCGAGAGACCATGAGGATATGGCAATGGGCGATGGCTACCAACCATTTTCTTCTAGCAATGCACATTCCCAGGAGTTCAAACTTGATAGCAGACAGACTCAGCAGGTGCATTCTTCAGCCTCAGGAGTGGTCCCTGAATCCCTTGATAGCAGCAGAGATCTTCCACGCTGGGGCCGTCCTTGCTGCGACCTGTTTGTATCCCTGACCAACTACAAATGCAGCAACTACTTCGCCCTGATTCCCCCTCCAGGACAGTCACCCAGGGACGCTCTAGTCCAAGATTGGCCCTCGGGTCTTCTTTACGCATTCCCACCCTTTCCCCTCATTCCCCAGTTTCTGAAGAAAGCCCGTCGGTTGAAGAGCAAGGTGATCCTCATAACACCATATTGGCCTCGACAGATTTGGTTCCCCTTCCTTTGGCCTCACCTACTAAATCGACCATGGATTCTCCATCCAACCCCAGAGTTGATCTCACACCCACAGAACCTGATTCGTCCCAACTTGAACAGCCTGAAGCTCACAGCTTGGCTAATCCAATTCCCTTGATTGCCAGGCAGAATGATCTTTCTTTACCAGTACGTGATATTCTCATTGCTTCTCATAAGTCTTCCACTAGAATAACTTATCCGAGCAAGTGGAAAAGATTTACCTGTTGGCTGAAAGATAAACAAGTAGACACCTTTTCAGCACCAGTGTCGATAATACTAGACTATCTGGCCGACCTGTTTCAATCGGGTCCATCGGCCTCTACCATTAGAGTTCATTTGGCTGCAATTTCTAATTTTCATGAGGGTGTCCAAGATTCCTCTCTTATGTCCCATAAATTGTGCAAGACCTTCATAAAAGGTGTGAGTCATCTGAAGCCGCCTTTTAGAGAACCTATTCAACCATGAGATTTATCATTAGTTCTATAAGCTCTGACAATGTCACCTTTCGAACCAGCTTCTTCTTGCGACCTCAAGTATTTGTCATGGAAAACCTTGTTTTTGGTTGCTATTACTTCTGCCAGACGTATTTCTGAACTTCAAGCTTTATGTATCAAGAGTCCATACTTGTTATTTTTAGCCATTTCTGGACCTAGATTAGGATCTGCTCTTGCTAAGGTCACATTAGCTAGATGGTTGAAGGACTGTGTGACCTTTATTTATACTCAACGTAATATCTCATTGCCTACTACCATGAAAGCTCATTCAACAAGGTCGGTGGCAACTTCTGCTGCCTTCCATGCCAGAGCTTCTTTACATGACATCTGTGCAGCTGCAACTTGAGCTACGCCTCATACCTTCTTCAATCATTACAAATTGGATTTCGCCTCCAGGGGAAGAACATCTTTCGGTTCTATGGTGCTCAGGAATGTCCTTCCATGAGAGCCTCCCAGGAATAGAGGTAGCTGGGGACTCTGTCCCATGCATAAGGAATGAACGAGGATTAACAATATCAGATAAAGAAGTTATGTCTTACCATAATGTTCCATTTGTATTGTTGGTCCCCGTTCAGTCATTACGACCCTCCCTCCTTCCCCCTCCTGTGGTTTCTAGTGGATCTCACCATCCGGTTCTCTTAGGTTATTTGACCAGAGGTAGCCTCTACCTTCTTTGACTTGCAAACTCAATCTGAGGTAACAGGGAGAGGGGGATTGTGGGTAATAGTTTAGCTCGAGAGTTTGAAGCTGACGCAAGCTTGGAAAATGGCCGGCTCGGTTCTGAGCTCGGAACCGATACTCATGCGTAATGACTGAACGAGGATCAACAATACAGATGGAACGTTATGGTAAGACATAACTTCTTTTTTTGTTCCCTTGGTGAGATCCAAGACTGAAGACCTCACTGATTTGAAACTTTATTTAAGGAAACTTAACTTTAAAATTGTGTTTAACAACCAAATTGTTGAATTTAGAGATAACAAACTGCTCAGGAAAAGTTTGTTTATTCCCCCCACCTCTTTACCTCTTATTTTATTTGAGAAACTATGTGAGTTTGATTTTAGACCACTTTTGAATGACAGAAACATAAATGGTACATATAACCTTATGGACTCAATATCAACTACTTAAAAAACTCACTGAGAACAAAAATGTACAGGTTATGAACTTCAATAAGGGTGGTGGGGTTGTTCTTATGTACAAATTGGATTACATTAACTACATGAACGAACATTTATTTGATGCAAATTTATATGAGGAGTCTTCCCTAAATGCTGTTAATGTGTCGCATACGAAAATTCATTTAATGTTGAAAGACTTATTCAATCAGGGACAAATTGATTATGATTTACTTTTTTTCCTAAGTTCCAAGTTCCCCACAGTTCCTTCGATCTTTGGAATTCCAAAGATTCATAAGTGCATATCTAACAATTGGAAAGCTTTATTTTTTTTGTTTTGACAGGTCGATTGATTTTGTGGGTCACAAACCAAGTATCATTTATAAGAGAGGTAAAACTCTAAAAACATTTGCAGAAACAGACCATGTCAGTTGTCCATTCCCCTAGAAAACCAGGTATGTAGAGGTGCGGATTTTGCTCACAGTGTAAGTTTATGGCCAACAAAAACACAGTTATTATTAACAAAAGTTTGATTAGACCTGATTTCTATTGCACATGTAGTTCAGTTGGTACCATTTATTCAGCGATATAGATAGGTTCATAGATTAGTACTAGGCTAATTGCCTTTGTGGGCCATTTTAAGCCTAGCCAATTACCCCATGTGAGAATCAAACCCTGCACCTTTGGTTTATAAGGCAAACACCTTAACCATTATGCCAACCTCTTGACAGTTTTTGCATAGTGAAGACAGAGAGGAAATTTAAAGAACGCGTATAGGAACACATGTTAGACGTTAGAAACAAAAAAATGAATAATTCTTTGTGTAAACACATCTTTAAATTTCCAGCACATAATTTTGTGTTTTTGGCTTAGAGATGTTAAACAAAGATCCTATGGGAGGACCATGGCCAGATTTCATTGAGTTCAAAGAATGTTTTGTGGCAAATCCAGTTGAATGCACATGCCACACCTGGGTTGAATGAAAACAATTCCACTGCGAGTGTCTTGAAGCTTCGTTCCTATGACATTTAATAGATTAACTTGATTTGTGATTATTTTAACTCATTTATATGTTTCATGTATGACAAGTATATATTTGTTAATGTTTTTAGGTGTTGTTGGTTTTAATAATGTTAAGTGTATTGGCATTTATTCAAGGGAATGATATTTTTATTGCTTAATATGTATTTTTCTACATTTTGCTTGTCGTTTGCTGAGTTCAGTCACTTGATTTTTATGGGGGGTATTCAAAATGGTATCAATGAGATCTCATTGATTATGATGAAGTCTATGATATATACTGACGAAAGTGCTTAATCTTTGTGAAGTTAATAAAGTTCTCTATTTTTTAGTTTTATTAGTGTTTTTGCTGCCGTTCTAGTTGCCAATTTTTCATTGAAAGTTTGTGGTGTTATTATTGTTCGAGTTTCTTGTTTTGGTTCCGAGTTTTCACTTCGACCATCAGGCCACATTGGTCAGCTGTGCTCAGACTATTTGCCTCTATACAATTGTATAGCCATTTTTTCTGAATCCTGGCCTTTGTTAAGTGTTTTAAAAAGTACAATGTAACAAGCATGTGTTAACTTGTTTGTACTACTTGCCTGTAACAGCTATGACCCAGGTCTCAGGTGTGGCTGAAAAGGATCCCAGGACCAGCCAACCTACCCAGTCAACACTTTTAAAATAAATAAATAATAACTTAGCTGCTTAAGTTACATTCAGTATCATGAGCAACTCCAATAACTTTATTTGTGAAAGGATGTTCAAAAACTGTAGTATTACTGTCATATTTACAAAATTATGTTCACAAAAACTCTATTCTGGATGGGGGGGGGGTGTCTTGCCAAGTATTTGTATATAGTATAATTAGAGCATAGCTGCAATTTCCTCATGCTGCCTTTTTAATTGGTAAAGCTTGGTGAGCAACCCACAACTGCCCTGGTGTCCTCAGAAGTGAGTAGGATCTTCCCAGTGTCTCTTAATTACATCTCAAATGATACTTGTGTCACTGGTTTAAGTTAAAGATGCATGCATAAAATCACTGCTAATTCAAATGATACTTGTGTCGCTGGTGTAAGCTAAAGGTGCATGCATAAAATCACTGCTAATTCAAATGAGACTTGTGTCACTGGTATAAGCTAAAGGTGCATGCATAAAATCGCTGCTAATTCAAATGATACATGTGTCGCTGGTGTAAGCTAAAGGTGCATGCATAAAATCACTGCTAATTCAAATGATACTTGTCACAAAGTAAGTAGAATAAACTGGTAACAAAACACAGTTCACCTGCTGAGAAGTCCAATCCTTTAATGTAAAATACAATTCATATGAGCGCTTTCGTCTGCATAAAACAAACTTCATCAGATAAAGTCCCACTATAACTGACATAATTTATAAAAAATGTTTAACCAATGAAATCTTCACATTAATAAAACAATTAATCAATAAAATTCTAAAGATACTGAACATTCAAAATTTAAAGAAACAAGAACATGTTGGTGGTTGTTTGTATGTATACACACACTTCTAACAGATTAAAAAATAATGCATAATGAAAAATTTTGTTAAAAATATAAATAAACAAAGGAATAGTCTACAACATTATTTCATAGGTAAGTTGATGTAAAATGTATGGTTACATCTGATGTGTTGAAAATATATTTATGCCATTTTCAAAGTATATTTGCCTTTCCTGTTAAGATGGCTTTGATGTTTATATACTCATTTAAACCTGGAGAAATATTGGATTTTAATCTTAACTGCCATCTAACTTCCTTCTGCAGTAAAATATTTTTGTTATCTCCTCCTCTGATTTCCAAATTGACCGTATCTATGATACCAAATTTGAAAGAAGGGACGGGTTGGCACATGGTGGTGTGTTTGTATAAAGCACTGGTCTCTTTTTTATTTTTTATGTCGTTCTTATGTTCGTAAATCCTTTCTTTTAAATGACGTTCAGTTTTGCCCACGTAATAACATGGGCAATAACAACAGGTTGCCAAATACACCACCATGGAAGAATAACAGTTACCCCTACAGAATTTAACCTCCGTATTCAACCCATTTTTTAAAACAATACTATTGGAGGTGTTGATAGAGGAACATTGGGTACATCTACCACAGGGGTGGGTGGGTACCCCTAGAGTTCTTGTAAGAATAATCTCTTCCTTCCAAGGTTCTTTTAAAATTATTGCCCACCCGATGAATAAATGCAGGTTGATTCCCTATAACTTCAATAATTTCAGGGTTAGTTTTTAAAATAGACCAATTATCTTGTAAGATTTTTTTAAAAATAGGAGAAAAGTTGTTGTGTTGAATAGAACAAGAACTTGAAAATTCATGGGGTCTATCTTCTGATGTTTCTATATTCTCAATGGGGTGCCCAAGTAAAGGTTTGAAACGGGTCCCCCACCCGTTATATACTTCCGTCAAAATGTTTTCTACCAAAACCTCAGGATACCCTCTTTCTCCAAACATTTTACCCAGTTTAATGAATTCTGGTTGGAGATCTTCTATGTGGGATGTCATCCTAGCCACTCTGACAGCCTGCCCTTTTATAATACTTTTTTTCTGGAAAAAAGGATGTTGGCTGTCAAAGTGGAGGTAGCTGTTACACCAAGTTGGTTTTCTATACACCCGAGATTTAAAACCATTCAAGGTTTTGGATAGTGTAATGTCTAGATAATTGATACATTCTGCACTAACTTGGTGAGTAAAAGACAACCAGGAGGTGGTTTGGTTGATGTGTAAAATAAATTCTTCCAACTCAACTGGTGTCCCCTCCCAAATCACAAAAATGTCATCCAAAAATCTGTAATAAGCTGTGATTTTAGCAGAAAAAACACTCTCAAAAATGTGTAAGGTCTCCCATTCCAGGAGTACCAGGTTGGCATAAATGGAAGCAAGCTGCCCCATTGCCACTCCACTGGTTTGTTTGTAAAAACCCTTCGAAGTTTATAAAGTTATTGTCTAAAACTATTTCCATTAGTTCCAACAATAAAGATTTTCTGTCTGGTGTTAATTCAGAATGTTTATGAATACTGGTTTCAAAAAATTCAAAGCCCTCTTTCCTAGGGATACAGGTAAATAAATCTTTCACATCGATGGTAATGAGGAGACTATCCTTGGACCATAACCCTTGGTGCATTTTGCCCAAAAGTCCCAGGAGTCTTTTATAAGATGTTTATGTTTTTGCAATATTTTTGAAATTCTGATCAATAAATATTGCCAAGGGATGGGTTTTAGATCCACGGGCAGAGACAATTGGTCTAAAGGTGGTTCCATGATGTTTTTGTGTTTTTGGTATCCCGAAAAAACCAGGAATCAGTGGGTGGGTTTGTCTGAGAAAATGAAAGGTCGTCTGGTTAATTCGTTGTTCCACCAAATACTCCTCTAAAAGGGAGTCAATTCTGTTGTAGGCAGTAGTAATTTCATTGAGGGACACCAAACAATAGGTTTTTTCTTGTGTCAAAATGGTACTTATGGCTTTTGTATAATCGTTTTGCTTAAAAATTACCAAACCTCCCCCTTTGTCTGGTTCCATGAAACGTAGTTGTTTATTTTGTGTTAAATTCTTCAGAAGGGTGGCTTCTTCTGCTTTTAAATTGTGATTCTGCCAAAACCCTTCGGTATTTTTACTATATGTTTCATATATTTCTTTTGTGACAATATTCTCAAAAGTATGGAGCAAAGGGTGAAGTGGAGGGTTATAAACACTCCTTCTAGTAGAGGTTTGGTTGGCACTGTCCCCTGTATGTTGGTTCGCAACTCCTTTGTTATAAAGAATTTTAAGATTTAATTTTCTAAGGAACAATTTTAAATCAATTAAAATCTGTGACAAGTCTCCTTTAAAACTCTTTATAAACTTGAAGCCTTTGGAAAACAGGTGGAAATGAGTTTTTTCTAATGTCAAATCAGAATAGTTGTATATTTTATATCCACAATATTCAGACACAATACCATTGTCGTGTGTAATTATGGCATCTGACCCTCCCTGTTCCCCCTGTGTCCCCTGTAATTCCAATCCTGGTTTTTTGAAAATAGATAGACCCTTATCACAAAGATATTGCAAAGGAAGGCAAGCAACACCATTCTTGACCCTAGTCACTCAAAGGAGTATGTTGAGGTAATGACAACTAGTGGTCCTGAATGAGTGAAGTTTCCAATAGGACTGAGTGGGGTGTGTGAAGAATAATAACAACAGAACCTATTACATCCTTACTGAATTATTAATAAATCATTATAATGAACTACTACTTTATCTCAGACCTGTAAAAGCCAAATGCTTTCCTCTACCTCTCAAGTTACTTTCCCAATCTGCCCATCACAAAGACATGCTGTTTGCTTTCTTTTGTCCGTTAAAACAAGCAAAACAATCAAACATATAACATTTTGATATGCTACACATTGTTGTTTCCTTTCCCATTGTTATAACACTTATGATAAATGTAGGGCAACCTAGTATTTCATAGTAACAGAAGCTATTATCCTGCAAGCAGCTACACTTCATTTGATAACATATACCATACTGCACCACAAATATTATGTCATCATAAATGGCTTTGCAGAAAATGCTTGTACTCTCATCAGTGGCACATTTAAGTACTGATCCTTGGCTTAGGATGTTACTCTTCATGGAATGCATAAAAGAAAAGACATAACCAGGTGCTGTCAAGATCTGTTTTTCAACTGAGCTGTAGATTTGTAATAGCAATTTGGGAATCATACAATCTTAATTAAAACAAAGTATTTCAAATGCCTAGTAGTTTCTTATCATCCTTTGTATGAGATGATAAATCAAGGTATCATCCTTTCTATGAGATGATAAATCAAGGTATCATCCTTTGTATGAGATGATAAATCAAGGTATCATCCTTTCTATGAGATGATAAATCAAGGTATTGTATGGCTGAGGTGGCAGCAGTTTAGGTGGATGTCAATGAGTCTTTGCAAAAAAAAAAAAGAAAAAAATGACAACCCATGAATCTGTCTGTTTATTCTTCAGTCCTGCAGCTTCCCAAATTGAGTTTCGAACCTAGACCATTCTTCAGAACATTCTGACAGTGGTGTAGTGGCATTTCAGTTCTCTTTCAACAGATGAGTATCCATTTTGAGTTCTGAATATTGTGTTACAAAACAGGAGAAAAAGAAAGAAAAATACTTTCTCTACAACTGAACTGATTCCATCTGTTTTGAAATAACGTGCTGTAGTTGTCTGCATAACCTTTGCTAGTCAAACTAGACTGAGTAGCTGATATACTAACTTTAAAAGATGTATACCTTTTCATTCTGTGATATCCTCATACTGCCAACCAGCATCATTAGTGGATCTTTGGTACGGGGCCAGGATGACATTGTTTGGATGAAACACTGCTTTATCTTTCAAGGTTCAGGCTTCTATATAGTATATTTTTATTCATATGACATATATTGATTATCTGACTTAGATGTAGCTGCTGAAGAAATTTATAACAAGCCTTAAAGACGTTTGTTGCATTTTACCACAGGGTACAACTTTCAGGAAATTAAATGGTTAAACTCATTTGAATGCTTGAATTAAATAACATTTCATAATGTCAAAGGCCATCTAATAGCTGGCTTTCATTAATAGAATACTCCTAGTCTCTTTTTTTCTTTATTGACTATCATTTCCTTTTCTTCTGGAGAACTATTTTCTGGGTCACTGATCCCGCCCACTTAAAAGGAATCTCATTGATTGAGTTTTATTGGTAGTGCCTTGAACCATGATGGGCAGACTAGCCAGTACCAGCTAATAACATCTCATCTGCTTGTCTTTGGTGTTTAATAAAGCTCCAGGCTGTCTGTTAAGATGAAGGAAAAACTCATTTGTAGCTTCAGTCTTCGGAAACTCTTGGCTGACATGGGAACTTTCACAGACCCTGCTGTGATTAACGATCAGAAGCTGTAAAAAATGCAGTCAGACACTTCCATGTGAGAATCGACCTGCAGTACTATCAGCTATAGTTTTTTAAAACACTGCTGTTTTGGCTTTAAGCTACATAATTTGGGATCAACCCCTTAATGCTGGCATGTATGATACAGATGTAACTTTTCAAATAACTGGCTTGTGATTGACTGTGAACTTTTCAAATTCATCAGCAACAAAGCTAGGTGTATAGACTGGCACACATTTCTATCTTAAGTAATTTTTCACCTCTTCTATTTGCTTCAGGGCAGGAACGAGCCCATAATTTTCTGTTTTGTACTCAGACTTCATTCTCTTGCTTCTGTATCCACCTAAGATTTTAAACTGTACACATTTCAACAAATGTTGTCCCTTATAAACTTAAATACGCAAGTAATTTTCATCTGTTGCTCCCTCAGCCATAAAAAGGCTATTTTACGGAAGTGTTCTATCTTTACTCGTGAAATATAAACCTGTGTTCTACATATTATATTAGAGCGTTTCGGGCTTTCGGGGGTCTGTGAGCCATTATGTTTCTCACAGATGCTTATAAAAAAATATTTTTGGGAGCACACTAAGCATGTCTGGTTACATTCTTGCTCTTATGACACATTTTAAATGTAGAAATATAAATAGAGCTACAGTGTCAAATCATGAAACAGTAGTGATTTGCTGTGGTACAATAGTATAATGAAGAACGCGAGAAGAATAACCAAACTAAGTATACAACATCTGCACACAAAAGCCTCTTTCCAGTGCTACAATATGACTTCATCTGAGTCATAAACTATCCAAATGGAAAGTGCGAGAATCAAACCCAGAACCACAGAGTGAAACTCCATAGCAGCTCACAGCCTTAGGCATGTGTTAATGTGTCATGAACATGTACTTACAACTGCACACAGATATACACATTAGGATGAAGATATTGCAAAATAAAGACTAATTCTAAGCCAGAATGAGGAAAATAAATTGCCGTCATCCTTCCTTGATGATAAGAAGTATCACTGTGATGCCTACATCATTTCTGTGTACATAATTACAAATTTTAATTATAGCAACTGTGCTCACCACTTTCAGTGCCAAAACAGAGTTGTACTGTAACACCATGATCCAGTGTTATCACTTACACCCACCTCAACAATTGTGTATATTGGATCCAAAAGTCTAAAGTGCTGGCTTTGGCTCTGTTTGGATATGATATACCATTGAGACAAAAGAACAAAAGAAAACAATACAAACCTCTAGCATTATAGTAAGTATATAGCCTTCATTTATTCAGCAAAGGAAGTATAATGTTTGGATGTTCCTTTAATCATTGCACATTTTGATGTTTTCAGGCTGACAAAGAATTCCATAAAATAACTGTTTTATTTATTCAACAAATGTGCATATTGGTAAGATGAAACAAGGTAACTGTGTGTGTGTGGTATGTTTGTTTGTGAATATTGTTCAGCCCAATAACAAGAACAAATGGGCCATCTGAGTATAGGAAGCAGTTGATGTCGTGGGTACTATAACATTCTATTCACCCAACAAGTTTCATTTTATAGGGGAATTCATTAATTATTTTTAATATTATAAATACAATCAGTGTTTCTACAAAAAAAAAATCAAAACGCATGTTATTGCCTTTCTTAAACATTTTGCAAATTAAATCATGCAAAAAAATCAGTGTCAGTGATCTCCCATCCGTTTTTTTATCCTTCCCCATGAACACCATCAAGCATCTTTCCCTGTAGCAGCTGGCCCATTTTTTTTTGTTGTTGAAAACTACATCCATTTGTTCCCCAAACGGGGTAAGAGCCTTATAACCCCTCAAAAAGTTTTGATTTTTTTCCATAAACATGGTATGTATTTATGATACTAAAAATAATTAATGAATTCCCCTATAAAATGAAACGTGTTAGGTAACTGGAATACTATACATACCATCCATATCATGCACAGCAATGCCTATATACATCTGTAGCACAGGACTGGTTTCACCAAGTAACACAAAACTGAAAAGTACAAAATAATGTAAGAAAAAAGGAATAGTTGATTTTATAATTTTATCATGCTACATCTCATTGAAATCTTTATTGAGTTTCTCTCACTAAGTGGGCCAGTTATAGGCACACCCTATAAGGGCATCTCTTGTGCACAGCCCTCTTCAGGTCACCCCACAGATTTTCTATTGGACTTGAGTCTGGGCTCTGCCTGAGCCATTCCAAAACTTTAATTTTCTTCAGGTGAAACCATTGTTTTATTAATTTGGATGTATGCTTGGGATCATTGTTGTGCTGAAAGGTGAAATTCCTTTTCATCTTCAGCTTTCTAGCAGACGCCTGAAGGTTTTGGGCCAAAAGTGACTGGCATCTGGAACTCTTCATAATTCCCTCCACCTTGACCAATGCCCCAGTAGTAGCTGAAGAAAAGCAACCCCAAAGAATGATACTGCCACCAACATGATTCACCCTGGGCATGGTGTTCTTTTGGTGATGCGTAGTGTTGTTTTTGTGCCAAATGTACCTTTTGGAATTGTGGCCAAAATGTTCAACCTTGGTCTCATCAGACCATAACACATTTTCCCACATGCTTTTTGGGAGACTTGATGTATTGTTTTGCAAATGTTAGCCAGGCCTGGATGTTTTTCTGTGTAAGAAAAGGCTTCCATCTTGCAACCCTACCCCATAGTTCAGACATATGGAGAATATGGGAGATTGTTGTCACATGTAGTACACAACCAGTACTTGCCAGAAATTCCTGCAGCTCCTTCAATGTTGCTGTAGGTCTCTTGGCAGCCTTCCTAACCAGTTTTTGTCTTGTCTTTTCATCAATTTTTGAAGGACGTCCAGTTCTTTGCAACGTCATTGTTGTCCCATATTTTGTCCACTTTTTGATGATTGTCTTCACTGTGTTCCATGGTATATCCAATGCTGTAGAATTTTTTTGTACCCTTCTCCAGACAGATACCTTTCAACAATGATATCCCTTTGATCCTTTGGAAGCTCTCTGCGAACCATGGCTTTTGCTGTAGCAGGCAACTGAGCAAATGTCAGGAAAATCATACTAGGACAGTTGAACTTTATTTGGGGTTAATCAGAATCTCTTTAACTGATGGCAGGTGTGTGCCCAGGAAGACTGAATGATGTAATTAAATCAAAAGGTGCTTCAACAACGTATTAGTTTGAGGGTGTGCACACTTATGCAACCAGTTTATTGTACGTTTTTTTATTTTTTATATTTTTTCCCCTTACAGATTTGTTTCTTTTTCAATTGAATTGTACAGGTTATAGGTCACATTAAAGGTGGGAAAAGTTTTGAAATGATTTATTGTGGTCTCATTTTTTTATACCACAAAAAAACTGGCATTTTAACAGGGGTGTGCAAACTTTTTATATCCACTGTATATTTATTTATTTATTTTACATTTGTTGACCGGGATAGCCTGACTGGATATATGTCCATTTTCAGTGGAGGCCCAGGGAGAAAAGCTCCAAGATAATTATACACATTGAATCATTTAGTAGATGCTAGCTACAAGCTAGTTTCAAGCAGGTTACAGCCATGAGCAATACCAACACTTAGTACATACTGTACTAACTTATTTTAAAAATACTTTACAAAACATAATATTACATTCAAGTTAAGACACGTTAAGCACAGTTATACAAATGACCTTTCCTAAGGTGGTATGGTAGAAAAAAGTTAGAGGTAGTTGAAGGTAAGAAGAAAGTTAGAAGTAGTCGAAGGTAAGACACCTATGTGATAGTGAGGACTCTAGTATGGATTAGTGCATGGACATAGCCAATGAGTTTTGAAGTACATTTTGAGTTTGTATTTGAATCGAGTTAGTGAGGGTTCTAGGGTCATGTCAGGAGGGAGTAAGTTCTATGTTTTTCCAACAGATTTGGCAAATAGAGAGTCCCCAGCTGAGCAACTGGATTTGTATGCTTGCAGCAGGACCCTAGTGGATGATCGCAGTAGTTGGGTGCCAGTGTAGGGGTGGATAATGTTTTTTAGTGCAGGAGAATTTTCTGGCTGGTAGAGGACTTTATGTGCCTCTATTAGTTGGCTGTACTGCACTAGGCTAGGCAGTTCAAGCCACTCTAGATGACTGAGGTTGTGGCAGTGGTGCATTCGGTAGGCTGTGCCAGTAGCAAATCTGGCTATGTGGTTATAGCAGGATGTTAATTTGTTAAGATCAGTTTTGTTTAAGTTGGAGAAAAGAGGTGAGGTGTAAAGAAGAGTTGATAGTAGATAGGATTGGGCAATTGTAGCTCTAGCAAGAGGGGAAAGGAAATGTTTGATTCTGTAAAGAGAGCCAAGTTTTTTATTAATGGCTTTTATAGTTTGATTCATATGTGCTTCAAACTTCAGGTTGTTATCAGCTATGACACCCAGTAGTTTGGTTTGGGCTTCTGGGGAGATAATAGTACCATTGTTACCTGTTATGTTGAAGGATGGCAAAGGGGTCTAACATGTGGGGGAGAAGAGGAGCAGCTTAGTTTTGTTGGGGTTTAGGATTAGACATTGATTGGAGAGCCATTTTCCACTGTATTGAAGGTATTTTGAGTTAATGTAAATAGAGTTGCTGGTGAAGTGTCAGAACAAATCAAGGTGGAGACATCCGCGTATTGAATGCAGGTAGCATCTGGGATGACTGCATGAAGATCATTGATAAAGATGGAGAAATGAAGAGGTCCTAGTATCAAGCCCTGGGGTACCCCTAATGCAATGGGTAGATGGGATGATAGCTTGTCCTGCCATAGAACAGCTTGTTGCCTGCACTGAAGGTAGGATTAAAACCATTGAAGAGCATGGTTGCTTAAGGAGAAGGCCTTCAAGGTCTTTAGGAGAATTTTGTGGTCTACCATATCAAAAGCCTTGGATAGGTCTAGAAAGACTGCTGAGAATAGTTTGTTGTTATTACGGTTGTGGTTAATGACATTGGAGAAAGAGAGGAGGGCAGAGGTAGTACTGTGGTGTGGCCTAAAGCCATGCTGAAAGTTGGACAACAACATGTTCTGTGTGAGGTAGTGCATGAGCTGTATGTGTACACACTTCTCCATAATGTTTGCTAGTGCTGACAGAATAGCTATGGATCTAAAGTTAGACAGTTCAATGGAACTGCCCCCTTTATGGAGAGGTATGACATGGGAGATTTTCCATATAGTGGGGACAGTAGCGTCAGATATAGCTCTGTTGATCAAGATTGAGGTGGGGTATGCTATGGCATCAACAGCCTTTTGCAGCTAGTCTGCTGGGAGGAGGTCATCAGCCAGGGTGGCGGGTCCTAGTTTCTTAATTAGGGCCTGAATAAGTTGAGTAGGAACAGGTTGGAAGGTAAAGTAAGTTAGGGTACTAGGTGTGGCTGTGTTAGGATTAGAGCCATTGGGAGACAGTTGCGTGGCTAGAGAATGTATGGTCTCTGTGAAGAAGCTGTTGAAGTTATTAGCAATGTCTATTGGGGATTTTTGTTGGGAAACTGGGGGGGGGGGGGTGGAGTGGCGGTATGCCCTGGGTGCAGTAGTTTGTCTATTCCTGCCCAGAACTTTTGAGGTTTGTTATGGTGTTTTTTTAGTAGCTGGTAGTAGTACTTCTTTTTGTCTGAGGTTATGGGTTTTTTGGTGTCATTCCTTAGTTGTCTGAATTGTAGCTGATCAATTGGAGCTTTTGTTTTCCGGTAGGTGGCCCATGCTACATTTCTAAGTGATATTTTGGTTTTGGTCTCCTTAGAGAGCCATGGTGCAGTATTGACTTTGGTTCTAATAGAGTGGCTGGGGGCATGGGAGTTAAAGATATTAAGGAATTTGGTGTTAAAGTACACCACAGCTTCATCTAGGGGGAGATATTTTAGCACTGACCAGTTGCATGCCTTATGTTCATTTAGAAACTTGGTGAGGATAAAATTCTTGTTGTTTCTTAATGTTATGTAGGTGGGTTGGTAGGAGCAGTCTACTTTGAGCTTGATTATATAGTTGAAACATGGTCGATTAGATCATCAGGCAAAGTGCCTACTCTATAGGATGCGAGGTGGGTATTGACGAGTATCCAGTCTAGGGTACTTTCCTTGCTATTGGGTTTTCCTGTCCTTGTGGGGGGAGGTTATGGTTTGACTAAAACTGTAGAGGTTTATGTGGGTTGTGGGGATTTCACAAGAACAAGTGTTCCATTCAATGTTAAAATCCCCAAGAACAATTGTTTCTTGGGGGTAGTTATTGGATAACCAATACAAGAAGTCCTCTAAGTTTTCTGTGTTCTTCCCTAGAGGAATGTAGACACAGACAATGTTTATATTTTTGTTTTTATTAATATGCAGTTTTGAGATAAGAATTTCAGCATTATTAAACTGGGGTGGTTGTTGGGTGTCCATGCTGACAGACAGGGTATATTTGGAAAGTATAGCTACCCCACCACCTTTTCTAGTAGTATGGTCATGTTGAAACATATTGTACCCTTGTGGCAGAACCTCATAGTCCTTGGTGGCACGTTTTAGCCACATTTCTGTTAGGCACAATAAATCTGAGGAATAAACATCTAAGTGGGCATGGAGGTGCTGACTTTTGTTATTTATGCTCCTAATGTTTAGATGGCAGGCCAGCAGTGAGTTGGGGGATCTATTTGTTGGAGCTAAGATGGTAGAGGATATAGTAGTGGGAATAAGGTCAGCAGGTAGAGATGGACCAGGGTGTGGGTGGATGTCACCATCTTTGTGAGGTTGTAGTGTAGCCTGAGTCTGAGTTTTAAGATTTCGAATAATATTTTGTAATAATGTCTAGTTTTAGAAGTAATGTAACTAGGTCTAGTAAGATGGTAGTGTTTAGGGGATAGGGAGGTAAGCATGAGGGAGGTGTGTTTAGGGGATAGGGAGGTAAGCATGAGGGAGGTGTGTTTAGGGGATAGGGATGTAAGCATGAGGGAGGTGTGTTTAGGGGATAGGGATATAAGCATGAGGGAGGTGTGTTTAGGGGATAGGGAGGTAAGCATGAGGGAGGTGTGTTTAGGGGATAGGGAGGTAAGCATGAGGGAGGTGTGTTTAGGGATAGGGAGGTAAGCATGAGGGGGGTGTGTTTAGGGGATAGGGAGGTAAGCATGAGGGAGGTGTGTTTAGGGGATAGGGAGGTAAGCATGAGGGAGGTGTGTTTAGGGGATAGGGAGGTAAGCATGAGGGAGGTGTGTTTAGGAGATAGGGAGGTAAGCATGAGGGAGGTGTGTTTAGGGGATAGGGAGGTAAGCATGAGGGAGGTGTGTTTAGGGATAGGGAGGTAAGCATGAGGGAGGTGTGTTTAGGGATAGGGAGGTAAGCATGAGGGAGGTGTGTTTAGGGATAGGGAGGTAAGCATGAGGGAGGTGTGTTTAGGGATAGGGAGGTAAGCATGAGGGAGGTGTGTTTAGGGATAGGGAGGTAAGCATGAGGGAGGTGTGTTTAGGAGATAGGGAGGTAAGCATGAGGGAGGTGTGTTTAGGGGATAGGGAGGTAAGCATGAGGGAGGTGTGTTTAGGGGATAGGGAGGTAAGCATGAGGGAGGTGTGTTTAGGGGATAGGGAGGTAAGCATGAGGGAGGTGTGTTTAGGGGATAGGGAGGTAAGCATGAGGGAGGTGTGTTTAGGGATAGGGAGGTAAGCATGAGGGAGGTGTGTTTAGGGATAGGGAGGTAAGCATGAGGGAGGTGTGTTTAGGGATAGGGAGGTAAGCATGAGGGAGGTGTGTTTAGGGATAGGGAGGTAAGCATGAGGGAGGTGTGTTTAGGGGATAGGGAGGTAAGCATGAGGGAGGTGTGTTTAGGGGATAGGGAGGTAAGCATGAGGGAGGTGTGTTTAGGGGATAGGGAGGTAAGCATGAGGGAGGTGTGTTTAGGGGATAGGGAGGTAAGCATGAGGGAGGTGTGTTTAGGGGATAGGGAGGTAAGCATGAGGGAGGTGTGTTTAGGGGATAGGGAGGTAAGCATGAGGGAGGTGTGTTTAGGGGATAGGGAGGTAAGCATGAGGGAGGTGTGTTTAGGAGATAGGGAGGTAAGCATGAGGGAGGTGTGTTTAGGGGATAGGGAGGTAAGCATGAGGGAGGTGTGTTTAGGGGATAGGGAGGTAAGCATGAGGGAGGTGTGTTTAGGGATAGGGAGGTAAGCATGAGGGAGGTGTGTTTAGGGGATAGGGAGGTAAGCATGAGGGAGGTGTGTTTAGGGGATAGGGAGGTAAGCATGAGGGAGGTGTGTTTAGGGGATAGGGAGGTAAGCATGAGGGAGGTGTGTTTAGGGGATAGGGAGGTAAGCATGAGGGAGGTGTGTTTAGGGATAGGGAGGTAAGCATGAGGGAGGTGTGTTTAGGGATAGGGAGGTAAGCATGAGGGAGGTGTGTTTAGGGGATAGGGAGGTAAGCATGAGGGAGGTGTGTTTAGGGGATAGGGAGGTAAGCATGAGGGAGGTGTGTTTAGGGATAGGGAGGTAAGCATGAGGGAGGTGTGTTTAGGGGATAGGGAGGTAAGCATGAGGGAGGTGTGTTTAGGGGATAGGGAGGTAAGCATGAGGGAGGTGTGTTTAGGGATAGGGAGGTAAGCATGAGGGAGGTGTGTTTAGGGGATAGGGAGGTAAGCATGAGGGAGGTGTGTTTAGGGATAGGGAGGTAAGCATGAGGGAGGTGTGTTTAGGGGGGAGGGAGGTAAGCATGAGGGAGGTGTGTTTAGGGATAGGGAGGTAAGCATGAGGGAGGTGTGTTTAGGGATAGGGAGGTAAGCATGAGGGAGGTGTGTTTAGGGATAGGGAGGTAAGCATGAGGGAGGTGTGTTTAGGGATAGGGAGGTAAGCATGAGGGAGGTGTGTTTAGGGGATAGGGAGGTAAGCATGAGGGAGGTGTGTTTAGGGATAGGGAGGTAAGCATGAGGGAGGTGTGTTTAGGGATAGGGAGGTAAGCATGAGGGAGGTGTGTTTAGGGATAGGAGGTAAGCATGAGGGAGGTGTGTTTAGGGGATAGGGAGGTAAGCATGAGGGAGGTGTGTTTAGGGATAGGGAGGTAAGCATGAGGGAGGTGTGTTTAGGGGATAGGGAGGTAAGCATGAGGGAGGTGTGTTTAGGGGATAGGGAGGTAAGCATGAGGGAGGTGTGTTTAGGGGATAGGGAGGTAAGCATGAGGGAGGTGTGTTTAGGGATAGGGAGGTAAGCATGAGGGAGGTGTGTTTAGGGATAGGGAGGTAAGCATGAGGGAGGTGTGTTTAGGGATAGGGAGGTAAGCATGAGGGAGGTGTGTTTAGGGATAGGGAGGTAAGCATGAGGGAGGTGTGTTTAGGGGATAGGGAGGTAAGCATGAGGGAGGTGTGTTTAGGGGATAGGGAGGTAAGCATGAGGGAGGTGTGTTTAGGGATAGGGAGGTAAGCATGAGGGAGGTGTGTTTAGGGGATAGGGAGGTAAGCATGAGGGAGGTGTGTTTAGGGGATAGGGAGGTAAGCATGAGGGAGGTGTGTTTAGGGGATAGGGAGGTAAGCATGAGGGAGGTGTGTTTAGGGATAGGGAGGTAAGCATGAGGGAGGTGTGTTTGGGGATAGGGAGGTAAGCATGAGGGAGGTGTGTTTAGGGATAGGGAGGTAAGCATGAGGGAGGTGTGTTTAGGGATAGGGAGGTAAGCATGAGGGAGGTGTGTTTAGGGATAGGGAGGTAAGCATGAGGGAGGTGTGTTTAGGGGATAGGGAGGTAAGCATGAGGGAGGTGTGTTTAGGGATAGGGAGGTAAGCATGAGGGAGGTGTGTTTAGGGGATAGGGAGGTAAGCATGAGGGAGGTGTGTTTAGGGGATAGGGAGGTAAGCATGAGGGAGGTGTGTTTAGGGGATAGGGAGGTAAGCATGAGGGAGGTGAGTGAGAGTGTATTATTATGTGTTGTTGATGGGATGGATGTTTGGGATCTAGGGTAGTGGAAACCCAGATGACTCTGATATTTATATGCAGTAAGGAAATATGGGATGAGCAACAGGAATAGTAGTAGGGTAAATGAGCATTTTGTGTAATAGCATGGCAGCTGAAAGAGGCCTGAACTTAAACAAGGAAAGGTAGAGTTAGGGGACAGGTGGTATTAGGTTGAAGGTGGTTCTATAGTGTCAGAAGTTGTTGCTGAGTGGTTAAAAAGCAGTGGGGGTGGTTTTATATATATATATATATATATATATATATATAAATATATATATATATATTCATATATATATATATATATATATATATATATATACATATACACACACACACACACACTCACACACACACACACACATATATATATATATATATATATATATATATATATATATATATATATATCCCTTACTGTTCAGAATCCATATATTCCAGATATTATTTAGTACTGGAGTATTTCTCCCTACATATGACTCAAGTTGCAAGTATTGCCACCAGGGAATATTCTCAATAGTGTAGCTAGGTTGGGGTGTAGGGGGTAGCTATAACAAGAGCAAAGTGTTAGGAGACATTCTATGCTGATAACAATTGCTCTTTCAGGCATACCAGCTTTTAAATATTGGTATTCCATTTGCTGTCAAAACTGACCCCTGGAATGCTCGATGTGTGGTCTAAACTGAAGCAACTACCTGTTACAAATAAAGCAAGCAGTTTGCTATAGTTTAAAATAATTATTATAAGTCAAACCTGAGAGCTTTAACAATAAAGTGCATGGTATAAACTGTAGCAACCACATGCTACAAAAGTAGCAAGTAGTTTCCTACAGTTTAAAAGAAAAAAAACAGCTTTTTTCTTTTTTTTAATTCAAACTCGATTGCTGTAGCACTGTCTATGTGGTATAAACTGTGGCAACTTCTTTATCAATCTGTTTGGTTCAGTTTAAACTAAAACTTTTTTTTTATCTAATTAAAGCACTTTAATGCTCCATGTTCCATGCGCATAAACTGCAGCAATTCAAGGAAAGGGAAGAGCTTGTGTGTAATGAAATTAGACCAGTCAACTAAATTTCACCAGATGTCGACCAATGGTAAGGTTGTCGAATTTCAGTCAATCCATAGATATAGATATAAAATGCAAGCACAAGCACTTTATACCCTGTGTTCTGTGAGCATAAACTGTAGCAACTGCTTTCAACAGTTAAAGGATAGAGAAAAGCTTTCTTTTTTTTTGGTTTAAGAAGGAGTGCCAGGGGTGGGGGCACAGAAACAGGACATCATTGGCTTGCTCTTGTATATTAAGAGCACCAGGTACCGGAACATGGCTTTTTTTTTTTTTTAAACTGGTCCTCAGCTAAAGAGGGATGAGGATGGGACACAGAAACAGGACCCAGTTGGTTGGTTGGTTGTTTGGTTGACTCCTGTATTTCAGGAGCACCAGCCACCAGACTGCAATCCTTTTTACCTTTTTCAGAACTTTGTTTTGCTACTGTATGATATTGAGGGCCCCCAGATCAGGGAATGGCCTCAGGTGATAGATAAGCCAGCTACAGCTTTGAATATTCTGTACAGAGGCATTCCTCTGTTTTATCACCTGTAGAGGCTAGATGCCAACATCTTCATTGTCTATAACATCATATATTCCCCTTTTTATCCAATTATGTCAGATTACTGTCCCTCTATTTATTGAAATTTTGGGATTAACCCAATTTCTGGTTCCCACCCAAACATTTTTCTTTGAGTGTCTAAAAATCTGATTCATACAAAATCTTTGTTTAAACCAATTCTTTAGTCTCCCTGGGTCCCATATTTTGTTATTATAGTCTGTACTCTTTGAACATTGTGATGCAATAGCACTTGAAACTCCACATCAAACCATAAAGGCCTTTCCTGTCTCTTTGCCTGCAAATAGTGCTTCTTAATTGTAGCCCCCCCATATCCACAAAGATTTGGAACCTCCCATCCTCCTCGTTGGGGCATCCATTTTATTCCCAGACCTTCTAGGTTTTTGTCTTTACCAAAGATAATCAAAACTTATTTTGTATAGTCATTATTGTCTGGGACCACGTTACATGTAAGAGATGTCTCATGACAGACAAAAGTTTTGGAAGGAAGAACATTGCAACCACCTGCAACCTCTGTAATTAGGGAAGACACTGGTGTTTCTAAAAGCTTATTTCTGAGTGATATTCTACTTTAATGGTTTAATATTCAGCTTTACTGCCTTTCCCATATCAGAAGACAGATAAATTCCCATGTAATCAAATTGTTACACATTCTCTGCAGGCAGGCAGGGGTCCAGGGAAGTAAATACTGTGAGAAGAAATAGCCAGGGAATTGTTATGGCTAGGCTTGTATAGACCCTAGGGCCGATAGTCTAGTGCCAACCTATGAACCTATGAACCTATTACTGTCAGCTACCCAGTTCTGCTTGTATATAAGATATTAATGGAAATATAACCAACTTAGCATCATTGCCCTAAAAACCTGACAATTTCAAAAATGTTTGATTCATTCCAGGAAAGGGATAAGTGTATTTTCTGGGTTACCTGACAAAATTACACAGTCATCCATATACCATGACTTAAATATATAGTTATTTTCTGAAATACATTGTCCATACTTAGAATATTTATTATGCAAGTCTCTGTCTAATGCATTTATAGCAAAAATAAACGAATATGACAAGGGGACAGCCTTGTCTGGCAGGGGTGTAGCAAGCAAATTCCACTTTGTACTCACAAGTTGTTGGTGTTATCCCTCTAAGACTTCTCACATAAAAATGGGCACATCCTTCAAAACGCTGCCCCCAAACACTTAATAAATTAACATTTTCAGCTGTTCCTCCTAAAACTATTAAAGATATTTTTTAGATTAGCAATATTGCATCTATTGTTAAAGGCATTCATTTAGACAGTTGTATACATATTATGACCCGAAAAAACTCATGTTGATGTAATGCTCAAAAGAAAAATATGTGATGCTTAGGAGAAAAAATCTACTCAGTAGAGTACAGAGTATGCCTGGCTGCACCCTTGTTGTCTGGTACCCTTACGTAATTGTACCAGATCTGACAAAAAAGCCATTATCAGAAGAATGTTTTTCAGAAGAGATCTGTATATTGACACAAGTGATGTAATTCTTAATCGTTGTCTAAAAACTCTCGTATTTGTAATATTTTATAATATACTGTTTCAGTTGTTTCTTGAATTGTTTAAGGTTTGTGATGGAAGTAATCTTTGAAGGAAGGCTGTTCCATGAGGCAGGGGCTAGTTTGAAGAAAGGTTTCTGACAAATAGTGAGGGGAAAAGGCAGGTCTTATTAAGTTGGGGTCTGCTGACCTGCTCAGTTCAAAGAAGGATTCATGAACCAAAAGCCTTTTGGCAAAAGGGGGACAGTATCTGTCATTCAATAAGTAGAAAGTTAGTGTGTTCAGTATGCAATCTGATATTCCAGAAAAGCCATTTGGTTTTGGATATGCTGTTACAATGTTGTTGGGGCTAGCAAAGTGTATGAATCATATAATTTTATATTCCATAGCTTGGAAGGATGAAATTTTGTGGCCAGACAAGGGTTACAAATATTTCATATACTACAAATATCTATTTGACTGATATGGAATAACTGCCCAGTAATAATAACATGTTCAGGACAAGGGGAAATGAAGGGATGGAAGGAGTCCTGCAACACTTATCTTATTATTCAAACATGTACAGTTATGGTGAGTACATTTGTACATCTGCACTGTCCCATCATAAAGATCATAACTGCAGAAACAGTAGATGGTTGGGAGAATACCAAGCGGTGTAATGTCAGCACAGACTTATGGGAGGATGATCTAATGCATACCATGCAGGACAGCAAAAAAGTAACTTCTGTTCTACCCATAGCCTGGGTATCCATTTTGCAATGTTTATAGAATATATGAATTCATGTCCAGATTTCAGCATCATAAAGTTTCTAGAAGGGTACATTGCTGAAAAAGGCTGCTGTAGTATCTGTGTACCTGGTGGTGTGAACCCTAACTTCCTCATTTGCATTCATGTGTTTGTTACAACAAAAGGCAATGCAATTAATTAACAACTTAGAAAGGTCTGTTTAGTAACAGGGCAAGCCCATCTTCCTTTTTTCCTTTCATAAAATAAACAAACAAAAGAAACCAAATTCAAGACAAAGACAAAATCGGCTATCAACTCTATATGAAAAACAAATGATTTATTAGTGCTTTCGTCTGCCAATGTTGCCAAACTTCTTCAGATAAGTTAAAAAAGGAAAATACGTCATATAAATAGTAAATGCATATAAACATCACTTCCTGTTTCTCAATAATGAATTAAAAATGCATGAAATTACAGGAATCTATCCCTCCAGCATGTTCTGTTTATTGTTGTGACAAGGTTTATGTCCCTAGAGCATGTAGCTCGGAGGGACTGGGATTTCTTTAAGTAGAGCATGTCCAACAGCTCTGGGTTTGACATAGCTTTGTATGTTAGGCAGAGATCACCTCTGAGTAGGTGATATGTGACAGAGTAAAGCTGGAGTTTTTTGAGACGATCTGCACAGGGCATCTGTTTGAGGCCGGTAATTCCATCTTTTTCATTTTCATAAAGAAACATTAGAGGGTACCTTAAGTATGAATGAGGGATTTACCCTTAAATGACACCTGTCCATATGGAATACTGTCTATGGCTCTGCAGAATAGCCCTTGCAGCTCGCAAATCTGACTCCGTGACAGGATTGCTTCTAAAAAGTTTTCTAATAAAACTATTTGTGGTCTGAAGCACTGATAGACTCAGCAGGATAAAGAGTTATATCTTTAGTTAACAAAATATAAATCCCAAGCAGGTACAGGTGGGTATGTGTTGAAGGATCCCTTTTAAGTACTATATAACAAGCTGGGAAGCTACAAGTGAAACAACATGCATGAAGGCAGGCACAGTAGATAACTACACCATGATGGATGGAGAGGCCAGCCCTACAGGTAATAAGAAGGTTAGGTATTCCATAATTCAAGGAACTGAGTAAGCAGAAGTCTCCACGTTTTTGTTTTCACACCAGTGAGAAAATCTAGTCGATTCACAGAGACATTATTTTCCAGTATCTCTACTCATTAAGATTCCTTCAGAACACATAAAATCACAGAAAAACAGATATTGTCATTTGGAAATAATCTGACATTCTCTGTAGATTTAGATTCATGGATTAAGCGTTGCATGCAGATCTTTGCTTTATTGTTATAACAGATCTGTAGTGCAGAGGTAGAGGTTCCATCATCTTATATAAATGTTTGAACCAGTGCTGTCTGTGCATTGGAGTTTAAGAATGAGTGGTGCCATTTCTGTTTTCACTTGTACCAGATATCTTAATTAGAGGGATTGGCAGAAAGGCATACATTAGGTCCTTTGTTCAACTAATTGGGAAGGCAGTGGTCATCACTGCTTGTGCTCGGAAAAGTCTGAAACAGAACAGAGGAGGCAGTTCATTTGAATGAGAGCTAAACAGTCCACATTGGATTGACTTCATATCTTTGTCAACATCAGGAAACTGTCTTTATCCGGCTGTAGCTCATGATGTACCCAAATAATCACTAAAGACAGTAAAATTGGATTCCTCTCCATTTGTAGATGTTCCATATCACTGCTGTATTACCTGTTACAATCTGAAGAATTCTTGGCTTGTAATTATTTTAGAGTTAGATGGATGTCTAGCCTCTCTCTGAGGCTGATATGTTGCTTTCTCTGCGATAGAAACAGTTGAGCCTAAGCTTTCTCTTGTCAATGTCTGTTTATTTTAAGAGGTGTGAAACATAATCCTTAACCAATGGTAGTGTGATAACTGCATCACTGTGATTCCTTTTGGGTGAGAGGTATCTCAGTCAAACATTTTTTCCATTGCACAGTTGTCATGCAAAGTCTTAGAGCTTGTGCCACAAGGATGAGTAAGAACACCTACCCAAGGGCTTGAATGAAATTCCTTGCTGCCAATGCTTTGTTGAGAACTATGAAAAAATAATTCCAAAGTGGGTAGGTGGAATGGTCCAGTGACCTTTTACATCCATGAGTTAAGCAAAAATGATGGACACAAATTACACAAAATGTACAGATATGATGTAAATATATGATGAGAGGCAGAAGAAATATGGATAAATTCAAAGTGCCAAACGAGTAGAACAGAAACTCTTGAGTTAGTGAAACTTGTTGAACCAGGGAAAGATATGCCTAAAATGTATCTTTTGGGGTACTTAGGAATTGTCAATTAAAGGGGTACAGACTTTTATGGTGTAAACTGCAGAGACTGAATATGTTGTTCTTTTTTTTCTGCAATTATATAATTTATTGATTCATTTCCTGAGCTGCCTGCTTATTGCAATTCAGGGGAGTTAGAGCCTTTTGTGATATTCAGGGGTAAAAGAGAGGGAGCCAGATCCTATAGAGGAGCCAGACCAGCACATAATATGATGTCAGGATTTTGTACATAGACATAACCTTTCTTCTGTAGGCTGAGGATTCTGCACAGGTGGCAGGCGATTAAGACAGAAAGTGTCACATATAATGAGAAGGACATTGTTTTACGTTCATAATTGGTTATTAGGCATGCAATCCAGGAGACTATTAAGGAAATTACCCCCAAATTTCCAATTGCGCCAAAGCACTGTCTGACTGAATGACTTGTTTAAGGTTTCTTGCAGAGAGATTCACCCTGGTTGCTGTCCGCTCTTTTTCTTCTTAGAGTGCTGCCCTTCTTAACTTTCTTTAAAAGGACCAAGAGCTAGAAGAATAATTTCTGATGTTTTTATTTTCATTTTCTACAGTCTAGCTTGCACTTAATTGTTTTAATAAAATTATAATTATTATTATTATTAGCATTATTATTATTTTGCTAGAAAGGGAGAAAGCAAAAAGGTTTTATCTAGATTGGCATCTAAGACATCTAAGAACTGATCCTTAATATCTTCCATGAGCTGAACAGAATGGACGGGTTTTTAACCAGGCATATCTATGTGACGTTGTGTCTGAGGCAGCTGCCCTAAACCTTATATCAGTGGACCTATCATCACATTTGATAGTGTGCGACCCTCATACATTCACTGTTGCAATGGGATCCATTAGTTCAGTTTTTACCACAAAATCCATGCTAAAAAGAAGTCTTTACTTGAAATAAAGATTTGAATATGTGAGTTAACATGTAACCTGTGATGCGTCCTGTGAAGGCTGCCAGCCCATCCTGACAGAATTTTGTAAATAATTCTATGTCATTGTAAATATTAGTGTAATTCACAGGCTTGTTCTACAAATGTAAAGAGAACTACATGTTATAATTAAACTGTATGTTGGACTGAGCTTCAAAAATGTAACCACAGTGCCCCCTGCTGGAAGAAAGCTAAGTAAAGAATTACCACTGTGTTTGAACTCAAGGTCGGAAACAGGATGTCTGGACCTGCAAATTTTTTCTATTGTTTTAAGACAGAGATAATTGATAGATTTTACATGTCAAGGTGTATTTTATTGCTGTGGCTTCCTGGCCAGGTGCACTTACAGAGAAATGTAAATTTTGAATTTCTGTTAGCCTGGGAACTAAAGAAGTGATAAAAATGATGTAATGTGAAAATGACTCAGCAGTACTGGGTGTTATCATGTTAAGATTTTCTCAGAGAGAATGATGAGAGCATTTTGGATTTTGTCTGAACTTGAACACATCAGATCACCAGCACTCTGCCTTGTAGGTAAAGTTATTTAGAGGTTAGTATTTCTCTTAGAGGTAGATAGAATATAGCCAGATTAGTTTAGCTGTTTTCTATATTTATATCAGACTATCCTACGATATTGTTTTAAAGTTCCTGTGATTTCTGAACTCTGTTATGTCATTGTGTTGAAGTGAGAAGAATTGTCTTGTGTTTTTATTTATTATTCAATATTTTTAAACCTTTCAACTGTGTCTGTTTTGTGTAGAGATAATTTAAACTCTAGAGTACTTGCATGTGTTTGGTGATACTGTACAAAGCCACTCCAATAGTCTTGCTGTTTGTCACGCTTACTAATTGGATAATAATATTGCACAGTAAAAATGGACACCCTTTGGTAAGGGCCTTATTAGTAGCTGATAAATAGTGTCTGGGCAGAAAGGGGCATAGCTGCAGAACCTGTGCCTGCCTTCCCCAGGAGTGTCTGTGTGTTTGTATATAACTCATATCTTAAAGTGTGTGTGTGTGTGTGTGTGTGTGTGTGTGTGTGTGTGTGTGTGTGTGTGTGTGTGTGTGTGTGTGTGTGTGTGTGTGTGTGTGTGTGTGTGTCAGCTACTTGGGCAGGGACATGAAGCACTGGTTGGACAGAGAGGGTGCTGGAGGTTTTGGTTTGACCACTAGGCTGAGATCTGTACCCTATAGCTGTGCCAGTGGGGAGTCTTACTGGGGATCTGGAGAGAAAGGGAGAAACCAGCCCCAGACTGACTGTGATCTCTGTCTGCTCTTAAGGGAAATTGTACTTTACTGTGTGTGTACTTGTTATCCTTCCCAATGTGCACGCCCCTCACTGGTGTTAAATTGTACTTTACTGTGTGTGTACTTGTTATCCTTTCCAATGTGCACACCCCTCACTGGTGTTAAATTTTACTTTACTGTGTGTGTACTTGTTATTATTCCCAATGTGCACACCCCTCACTGGTGTTAAATTGTACTTTACTGTGTGTACTTGTTATCCTTCCCAATGTGCACGCCCCTCACTGGTGTTAAATTGTACTTTACTGTGTGTGTACTTGTTATCCTTCCCAATGTGCACGCCCCTCACTGGTGTTAAATTGTACTTTACTGTGTGTGTACTTGTTATCCTTCCCAGTGTGCACGCCCCTCACTGGTGTTAAATTGTACTTTACTGGGTGTGTCCTTGTTATCCTTCCCAATGTGCACGCCCGTCACTGGTGTTAAATTGTACTTTACTGTGTGCACTTGTTATCCTTCCTAATGTGCACGCCCCTCACTGGTGTTAAATTGTACTTTACTGTGTGTGTACTTGTTATCCTTCCCAATGTGCACGCCCCTCACTGGTGTTAAATTGTACTTTACTGTGTGTGTACTTGTTATCCTTTCAATGTGCACGCCCCTCACTGGTGTTAAATTGTACTTTACTGTGTGTGTACTTGTTATCCTTCCCAATGTGAACGTCCCTCATTGGTGTTAAATTGTACTTTACTGTGTGTACTTGTTATCCTTCCCAATGTGCACGCCCCTCACTGGTGTTAAATTGTACTTTACTGTGTGCGCACTTGTTATCCTTCCCAATGTGCACGCCCCTCACTGGTGTTAAATTGTACTTTACTGTGTGTGTACTTGTTATCCTTCCCAATGTGCACGCCCCTCACTGGTGTTAAATTGTACTTTACTGTGTGTGTACTTGTTATCCTTCCCAATGTGCACGCCCCTCACTGGTGTTAAACTGTACTTTACTGTGTGTGTACTTGTTATCCTTCCCAATGTGCACGTCCCTCACTGGTGTTAAATTGTACTTTACTGTGTGTACTTGTTATCCTTCCCAATGTGCACGCCCCTCACTGGTGTTAAATTGTACTTTACTGTGTGTGTACTTGTTATCCTTCCCAGCATGTCATGCCCCTCACTGGTGTTAAATTGTACTTTACTGTGTGTGCACTTGTTATCCTTCCCAATGTGCATGCCCCTCACTGGTGTTAAATTGTACTTTACTGTGTGTGTACTTGTTATCCTTCCCAATGTGCACGCCCCTCACTGGTGTTAAATTGTACTTTACTGTGTGTGTACTTGTTATCCTTCCCAATGTGCACGCCCCTCACTGGTGTTAAATTGTACTTTACTGTGTATGTACTTGTTAACCTTCCCAATGTGCACGCCCCTCAATGGTGTTAAATTGTACTTTACTGTGTGTGTACTTGTTATCCTTCCCAATGTGCACACCCCTCACTGGTGTTAAATTGTACTTTACTGTGTGTGTACTTGTTATCCTTCCCAATGTGCATGCCCCTCACTGGTGTTAAATTGTACTTTACTGTGTGTGTACTTGTTATCCTTCCCAATGTGCACGCCCCTCACTGGTGTTAAATTGTACTTTACTGTGTGTGTACTTGTTATCCTTCCCAATGTGCACGCCCCTCACTGGTGTTAAATTGTACTTTACTGTGTGTGTACTTGTTATCCTTCCCAATGTGCATGCCCCTCACTGGTGTTAGTGGTGAGGATTGAGGCTCTTTGATTACTGGGCCAGTACACGGGTGTCACATGTCCATACAGGTCTGTGGCTCTAAGGCAATATTGAAGTTTGCTCCACGTGCATTCCTCTGTAGTCTAACCCATGTAATAGATGTATTTTGTAGCTTTTGTGGTTATACTACTGCACATTGCCATTGGAATATTTCTTTCTGCAATGCTGCCAATGAGTGTGTGTGTCATATGGTTTTGGCTATGTGCATTATTAACCTTGTCTGCCATTTGAACTCCTGGTTTCAACCTAAGTGGCTGTGGCTTCTGTGAGGTCTGAATGTGGAAGGACTGTTGTGTGGTGCAGCATGAAAACAAAGATTTTACTTCACCTGCTGCAGGTGAACCTCCCTGAGTGCCTGCTAGGGGACTCTTATGAGGCCCCCCAGTACAAGAGGAACACTTAGTACTCACTTACCAGAGTGGCAAGTGATGATGTGTATATCAACTGTTCTGGTAAGCACCATCATTACCAATTCAGTGGCCTTAAAAGGTGTTACCCTGACCTTCTCCACCAATAAGAAGAGTAGGAAAAGACAGTCTAACAGCTAGACTAAGTATGATTTTGTCTTAGTGCAGATGGCCTCACTGTACAGCTATAAGCTGTTTCTTATTTATATCATTATGCTGTGCTCAATACCTTTTGTGTATTTTAACTTGGACATAGAAGAGAATATAAGAGGATTACCTGCCAGAGGAGGAAGGCAAGACTCCTTGGCATCCAAGTAAGTGTACTGTAGTGCTGCTAGACCTGTATGTTTCCATCACCTGTTTAGCACATCACTGCCAGTTTTTGCATTGTTGTTAAAGAAAGTAACCACTGCATATCTATTCGTTGTTTGTATGACTGGGAAATGTTTCTAATATATTCATAACTGTGCTGTTATCCTTACTGTTACTAATGAGAGTCATTTCAGTCGGCACCATCTTCATGCAAACAATACTGCCCTTGGGTAAATTAATACATTTGGGTCTTCTCTGTATTGCTTCAGAGATTTTTATTGTTCAGTGACCCATAGCTCCCTCCCCTTGTCTGTCAGCCATTTCATAACACATTTGTCCGCATGCCATTGCCCTTCCCACCTATCATGCAGCTGTGTAACATCGCATGTTTCCTTTTATTAACGTGCAGTATTTTTGGAGGTATTATGTGCCCATTGAATACTCCTGCTGGTAACATAAGGCATGTTACATGTGGTACTGAGGCAACCTGTGCCACACATCCTGGCATTTACCAAACTGCATATGGTAACTGAATATATACTTTTATACTTAAAAGGCTGTATGTATGTGCATATTTTTGTTATGTCCCCTTTGCTTCATTGCCCATTGTAGACAAATGAACACCCGTGCGCGCACACGCACGCACGCACGCACGCACACACACACACACACACACACACACACACACACACACACACACACACACACACACACACTCTTTACCACTGATGAGGACATATGCACTCATATCCCCTGTCAGTATCCCACAGTGTTCTCACAAGATTTTCTCAGGCATTTCTATGATTAGTGGTCTGCTGACTGCATTTTCATTCTTCCAAAGTCTGTTATTTGAAAGTGTACCACATCATACTGACCATTGCTGTTTTTGTCCTGTTCGAGGTGTACCACATCATACTGACCATTGCTGTTTTTGTCCTGTTCTAGGTGTACCACATCATACTGACCATTGCTGTTTTTGTCCTGTTCTAGGTGTACCACATCATTCTGACCATTGCTGTTTTTGTCCTGTTCTAGGTGTACCACATCATACTGACCATTGCTGTTTTTGTCCTGTTCTAGGTGTACCACATCATACTGACCATTGCTGTTTTTGTCCTGTTCTAGGTGTACCACATCATACTGACCATTGCTGTTTTTGCTCTGTTTGAGGTGTACCACATCATACTGACCATTGCTGTTTTTGTCCTGTTCTAGGTGTATCACATCATACTGACCATTGCTGTTTTTGCCCTGTTCGAGGTGTACCACATCATACTGACCATTGCTGTTTTTGTCCTATTCTAGATGTACCACATCATACTGACCATTGCTGTTTTTGTCCTGTTCTAGGTGTACCACATCATACTGACCATTGCTGTTTTTGTCCTGTTCTAGGTGTACACATCATACTGACCATTGCTGTTTTTGTCCTGTTCTAGGTGTACCACATCATACTGACCATTGCTGTTTTTGTCCTGTTCTAGGTGTACACATCATACTGACCATTGCTGTTTTTGTCCTGTTCTAGGTATATCACATCATACTGACCATTGCTGTTTTTGTCCTGTTCTAGGTGTACCACATCATACTGACCATTGCTGTTTTTGTCCTGTTCTAGGTGTACCACATCATTCTGACCATTGCTGTCTTTGACCTGTTCTAGGTGTACCACATCATACTGACCATTGCTGTTTTTGTCCTGTTCTAGGTTTACCACATCATACTGACCATTGCTGTTTTTGTCCTGTTCTAGGTGTACCACATCATACTCACCATTGCTGTTTTCGCCCTGTTCAAGGTGTACCACATCATACTGACCATTGCTGTTTTTGTCCTGTTCTAGGTGTACCACATCATACTGACGATTGCTGTTTTTGTCCTGTTCTAGGTGTACCACATCATACTGACCATTGCTGTTTTTGTCCTGTTCTAGGTGTTCCACATCATACTGACTATTGCTGTTTTTGCCCTGTTCGAGGTGTACCACATCATTCTGACCATTGCTGTCTTTGTCCTGTTCTAGGTGTACCACATCATACTGACCATTGCTGTTTTTGTCCTGTTCTAGGTGTACCACATCATACTGACCATTGCTGTTTTTGTCCTGTTCTAGGTGTTCCACATCATACTGACCATTGCTGTTTTTGCCCTATTCGAGGTGTACCACATCATACTGACCATTGCTGTTTTTGCTCTGTTCGAGGTGTACCACATCATACTGACCATTGCTGTTTTTGTCCTATTCTAAATGTACCACATCATACTGACCATTGCTGTTTTTGTCCTGTTCAAGGTGTACCACATCATACTGACCATTGCTGTTTTTGTCCTGTTCTAGGTGTACCATATCATACTGACCATTGCTGTTTTTGTCCTGTTCTAGGTACACCATATCATACTGACAATTGCTGTTTTTGTCCTGTTCTAGGTGCACCACATCATACTGACCATTGCTGTTTTTGTCCTGTTCTAGGTGCACCACATCATACTGACCATTGCTGTTTTTGTCCTGTTCTAGGTGTACCACATCATACTGACCATTGCTGTTTTTGTCCTGTTCTTGGTGTACCGCATCATACTGACCATTATTGTTTTTGCCCTGTTTGAGGTGTACCACATCATACTGACCATTGCTCTTTTTGTCCTGTTCTAGGTGTACCACATCATACTGACCATTGCTGTTTTTGTCCTGTTCTTGGTGTACCACATCATACTGACCATTGCTGTTTTTGTCCTGTTCGAGGTGTAGCACATCATACTGACCATTGCTGTTTTTGTCCTGTTCTAGGTGTAGCACATCATACTGACCATTGCTGTTTTTGTCCTGTTCAAGGTGTACCACATCATACTGACCATTGCTGTTTTGCTCTGTTCGAGGTGTACCACATCATTCTGACCATTGCTGTCTTTGTCCTGTTCTAGGTGTACCACATCATGCTGACCATTGCTGTTTTTTCCTGTTCTAGGTGTACCACATCATACTGACCATTGCTGTTTTTGTCCTGTTCTAGGTGTTCCACATCATACTGACCATTGCTGTTTTTGCCCTATTCGAGGTGCACCACATCATACTGACCATTGCTGTTTTTGCTCTGTTCGAGGTGTACCACATCATACTGACCATTGCTGTTTTTGTCCTATTCTAAATGTACCACATCATACTGACCATTGCTGTTTTTGCCCTGTTCAAGGTGTACCACATCATACTGACCATTGCTGTTTTTGTCCTGTTCTAGGTGTACCATATCATACTGACCATTGCTGTTTTTGTCCTGTTCTACGTGCACCATATCATACTGACCATTGCTGTTTTTGCCCTGTTCAAGGTGTACCACATCATACTGACCATTGCTGTTTTTGTCCTGTTCTAGGTTTACCATATCATACTGACCATTGCTGTTTTTGTCCTGTTCTACGTGCACCATATCATACTGACCATTGCTGTTTTTGTCCTGTTCTAGGTGCACCACATCATACTGACCATTGCTGTTTTTGTCCTGTTCTAGGTGCACCACATCATACTGACCATTGCTGTTTTTGTCCTGTTCTAGGTGTACCACATCATACTGACCATTGCTGTTTTTGTCCTGTTCTTGGTGTACCGCATCATACTGACCATTGTTGTTTTTGCCCTGTTCGAGGTGTACCACATCATACTGACCATTGCTGTTTTTGTCCTGTTCTAGGTGTACCACATCATACTGACCATTGCTGTTTTTGTCCTGTTCTTGGTGTACCACATCATACTGACCATTGCTGTTTTTGTCCTGTTCGAGGTGTAGCACATCATACTGACCATTGCTGTTTTTGTCCTGTTCTTGGTGTACCACATCATACTGACCATTGCTGTTTTTGTCCTGTTCGAGGTGTACCACATCATACTGACCATTGCTGTTTTTGCCCTGTTTGAGGTATACCACATCATTCTGACCATTAGGTTCATAGGTTCATAGGTTCATACTAGGGTATCTGCCCTGGGGCAATTATAAGCCTAGCCCGATTCTGTATGGCTTATGCCACCCCTTGATTTGAGTATACTGTGCCCTTTTTTAAGGTTTAGTTTACTGTGACTCTGTCTAATAGTGACACGGGAGTAATCCCTGGGACAAACCTACGATCCTCCATCCACTTATCGAGATTCTTCTTGAAGAGATTCAGTGAGGTGCTCTGCCTCACATGAACTGGAATTCTATTCCAGAGTGAAGGGAGCCTCTGGGTTATGAACCTGTCCCTCCAGCAAGTTCTATTTATTTCTGTGCTGAGGTTCAAGTCCCTCGAGCGTGTGGCTCTAAGGGATTTAGATTTACTGAGGTGGAGCATGTCCATTAATTCTGGATTTGACATAGCTTTGTATGTCAGGCATAGATCGCCTCAAGTAGGCGGTATGCAACTGAGTAGAGCTGGAGATTTTTAACCGAGCAGTATATGGCATCTGTTTGAGACCCTTGATCCTCTTGGTGAGATACTTTTGGGGTCTTTCTAATTGCTGCAGGTGTCGGGTAAGGTACATCCCAAAAGGGGCATTGTATTCTATGATGGGCCTGATGAGGGATGAATAAAGGGGCACGATTACCTCTCTTGATCTAGATGTGAAATCCTTCGTGATGAGGTGGGCTATGTAGAAGGTCTTTCTAACCACTTTGGCAATGTGGTTTTCAAAGGAGAGATTGCTATCAACTTGGGTCCCCAGGTCCCTAATAACTTTCTCTGTACTTAATGGGTTTCCGCCTATGTGGTAATTTGTGGACACATTGTTTTTGCCAAAGGGTATGACTATACATTTTTTGGCATTTAGCTTTAAACCATGGCGCTGGCACCAGTTATCTGTCTCTGGAGACCTTTTTGAAGGATGTTTGTGTCAGCTGGAGAGTTGATTATGGCGCCCAGTTTGCAGTCGTCTGCGAACTTGGTGAGCCATAGTCCTCCCACGTTTGCCTGTACCTCGGAAAAGTATATACCAAACAAGAGTGGTCCCAGGACAGAACCCTGTGGGACGCCACTTGTGACCGGTTTTGAGTCTGACATGGCTCCAGCAACTCTCACTCTGTAGGTTCTGTCTTTGAGCCAGTTTGTGACCCATCTTGTGACATAGGGAGAGAGAGAGAGAGAGAGAGAGAGAGAGAGAGAGAGAGAGACAGAGAGAGTCCTTGTCCTGTTCTAGGTGTACCACATCATACTGACCATTGCTGTTTTTGTCCTGTTCTAGGTGTACCACATCATACTGACCATTGCTGTTTTTGTCCTGTTCTAGGTGTTCCACATCATACTGACTATTGCTGTTTTTGCCCTATTCGAGGTGTACCACATCATACTGACCATTGCTGTTTTTGCTCTGTTCAAGGTGTACCACATCATACTGACCATTGCTGTTTTTGTCCTATTCTAAATGTACCACATCATACTGACCATTGTTGTTTTTGCTCTGTTCAAGGTGTACCACATCATACTGACCATTGCTGTTTTTGTCCTGTTCTAGGTGTACCATATCATACTGACCATTGCTGTTTTTGTCCTGTTCTAGGTGCACCATATCATACTGACCATTGCTGTTTTTGTCCTGTTCTAGGTGCACCACATCATACTGACCATTGCTGTTTTTGTCCTGTTCTAGGTGTACCACATCATACTGACCATTGCTGTTTTTGTCCTGTTCTTGGTGTACCGCATCATACTGGCCATTGTTGTTTTTGCCCTGTTCGAGGTGTACCACATCATACTGACCATTGCTGTTTTTGTCCTGTTCTAGGTGTACCACATCATACTGACCATTGCTGTTTTTGTCCTGTTCTTGGTGTACCACATCATACTGACCATTGCTGTTTTTGTCCTGTTCGAGGTGTAGCACATCATACTGACCATTGCTGTTTTTGTCTTGTTCGAGGTGTAGCACATCATACTGACCATTGCTGTTTTTGTCCTGTTCTAGGTGTTCCACATCATACTGACCATTGCTGTTTCTGCTCTGTTCGAGGTGTACCACATCATACTGACCATTGCTGTTTTTGTCCTATTCTATTTCTCTCTCTCTCTCTCTCTCTCTCTCTCTCTCTCTCTCTCTCCCTCTCTCTCTCTCTCTCTCTCTCTCTCTCTCTCTCTCTCTCTCTCTCTCTCTCTCTCTCTCTCTCTCTCTCTCTCTCCTCTCTCTCTCTCTCTCTCGCTCTCTCTCTCTCTCTCTCTCTCTCTGTCTCTCTCTCTCTCTCTCTCTCTCTCTCTCTGTCTCTCTCTCTCTCTCTCTCTCTCTCTCTCTGTCTCTCTCTCTCTCTCTCTCTCTCTCTCTCTCTCTCTGTCTCTCTCTCTCTCTCTGTCTCTCTCTCTGTCTCTCTCTCTCTCTCTCTCTCTCTCTCTCTCTCTGTCTCTCTCTCTCTCTCTCTCTCTCTCTGTCTCTCTCTCTCTCTCTCTCTCTCTCTCTCTCTCTCTCTCTCTCTCTCTCTCTCTCTCTCTCTCTCTCTCTCTCTCTCACTCTCTCTCTCTCTCTCTCTCTCTCTCTCTCTCTCTCTCTCTCTCTCTCTCTCTCTCTCTCTCTCTCTGTCTCTCTCTGTCTCTCTCTCTCTCTCTCTCTCTCTCTCTCTCTCTCTCTCTCTCTCTCTCTCTCTCTCTCTCTCTGTCTCTCTCTCTCTCTCTCTCTCTCTCTCTCTCTCTCTCTCTCTCTGTCTCTCTCTCTCTCTCTCTCTCTCTCTCTCTCTCTCTGTCTCTCTCTCTCTCTCTCTCTCTCTGTCTCTCTCTCTCTCTCTCTCTCTCTCTCTCTCTCTCTCTCTCTCTCTCTCTCTCTCTCTCTCTCTCTCTCTCTCTCTCTCTCTCTCTCTCTCTCTCTCTCTCTCTCTCTCTCTCTCTCTCTCTCTCTCTCTCTCTCTCTCTCTCTCTCTCTCTCTCTCTCTCTCTCTCTCTCTCTCTGTCTCTCTCTCTCTCTCTCTCTCTCTCTCTCTCTTTCTCTCTCTGTCTCTCTCTCTCTCTCTCTCTCTCTCTCTCTCTCTCTCTCTGTCTCTCTCTCTCTCTGTCTCTCTCTCTCTGTCTCTTTCTCTTTCTCTCTCTGTCTCTCTCTCTCTCTCTCTCTCTCTCTCTCTCTCTCTGTCTCTCTCTCTCTCTCTCTGTCTCTCTGTCTCTCTCTCTCTCTCTCAGTTATTCCCTTCATGTGATTACTATTTTCTTTATTGTTTTGTTTCTCTCCATTTATACTCATTTATTCTGCAGTTTCAGCCATGAAGTTTGATGTAGTACAGCAATGTCCACTGTGTCCTGTACCATTGTCACCACCAATTACTGTGTCACCAGCATTCCCCAGACCAGTCTCTCTGTGTGGTAATGATCATCTTGGGAGAGGTGACCAGTGGTTCACTGATGACATCTGATGCATTTTCTTGACTGGTGGTGTAGGATCCTCATTAGGGGTGGCACTTGGGGATTGCCCTTAGGTCACCTAAATGGAGGGGTGGAGGCTGCTAAGAACTGAGGTAGACCATCACTTTGAGAGGCACCATGCAGTGCATCTTCATGTAACTAACGGAGTCACTGTCCCTTCCACCAGACCACAAGTGGCTAGGCCCACTCATGATGGTGGGGGCTTCTGTGTTGAGGCAGCTTGGTAGGCAGTCCTCACCCACACTTTATCCCCAGCACTGTGTTCCCTTTGATGGTTTGGTACTTTAACTCCACTTTATGCTGCTGAATCCTGTCCATCATCACATGTCCACCATCTCTCTGTTTGCTTATCTTTATGTCCACCTCTTTTGTATCAGCACCTTCTCTGTCAGGTTTTGTCCATGTTGTTTATGTGTTTTCTGCCATCCCTATACCCTCTTTTGTAGCCATATTATCAATCTGCTTCTTGTTCCTACCCTTCTTTTCTATATGTCAAAGAAGGGCCCCTGCCCCCCCCCCAAAAAAAAACAGATACATACAAAAGCAATTGGAAGGAAAAAGTGACTTTCACTTGTCTTTTGTGTATTTGTCTGTTTGCTCTTCCTCCTTCCTGAGAGTCCTATCACCTTGTTTTCTTCCCAGCTATAATATTAACATTGTTGGCACATTACTGTTTTGCTCTTATATGGATTCTCAGCTTTCCTCAGTTTGCACAGTTGTAGCACTCTGAATTTCATGTAACTATGGCTAGCACTCCACACATATGCTGATGAGCAGAGGTCACATGACCTGCTGTAGCATGGTCTTTATATTTGTGTGGTGACTACCTCTTTGTGAGTATGTGGCTTATTTATACAACACAATCCCCAGCAGGTCTGGGCTACATCAACACTTATTTTCACCTAATCCTCACCAGGCAAATTATCCCTTTCTGACCATGCTCTTTATCACAGTGTGGCCACATTACTGTTCTTTAGGAACTCCACAATGATCTTATTGTCATCTGGTGTTGAGTTGTTGCTTTACAAACTCTATTTTATGTATACACTGCTGCTACTTCACTAATTGGTCACAATACATGGACATGTCAGTGCTATACCCCAGTTAACAAATGCAAGTAAATAAAGAAAGTATGCTTGCATACATGCATGTATACATACATATAGACAGACATATATAACTAACTAAATAAATCTGGCATTTATTATGGAGATTTGGTTGTAGATTAACTTTGGCCATCATTTGTCAGAGGCCCTTCCTGCTAGAGTTTCCATCATTCAGTACCTTTGATGGGATATGATCACTGTAGGTATGACACCCTGTTTTAGATTATTGCTTGAAGAGGTAAAGTTTCCTGACATGGTAATCAATAATTCTGACATTGTGGTAGGTGAAGAGGAAAACAATAGACTTTGTTTTTTTCATTTCCTGTCCAACAATTAATGAGAAGTTATTCTTTCCAAAGAATAGGGCATCGGAGGCACTGTACCAACTTCTGGAAAGTGACTTAGCAAGGGGCACAAAGAAACTATATCAGGTAGCAAGACAAAAACAGAAGATAAAGAAGATAGTCAGACACCCTTCATAGAAGATGCCAGCAATAACCTGCTCACCAGCCCAGAGGACATCAAAGGCAGATGGAAAGAGTATTTCCAGCAGCTTCTGAATGAAGAAAACCCCACAGAAGCTGTACTGCCCCAGAAACAGCCTACGATGAGAGAAGAAGAGGAGCCCACCATAGAAGAAGTAAGAACAGCACTAAGAAAGATGAAGTCAGGGAAAGCAGCAGGCTCAGATGACGTCACAGCAGATATGATAAATATGTTGGGTGAGATGGGGGAGAAATGGCCCTTGAGGGTACTAATAGCAGTGTGGAGAGAAAGGCGTATCCTAGATGACTGGAAAATAAGCATACTCATGCCAGTGTACAAGAACAAAAGGGACATCCACAACTGTGGGCAGTACAGAGGCATCAAACTCCTATCACATTGCATGAAGTTCTGGAGAGGGTGATTGATAAATGGATACTCAGATTAGTAGAATGTAAGATGGGAGATGAGCAGTCTGGATTCAGATCAGGATGCAGCACAATTGACCCGATGTTTGCATTGAGACAGATACTTGAGAAGAAGCTAGAGATGAGGAGAGTCCAACTGGGCATTCCTAGACTTGGAGAAAGCATATGACAAGGTCCCAAGAAAGCTGATCTAGGAAGTACTGTGGTGGTTTGAAGTCCCAGAAACATTGGTAGAATTAGTGCAGGCTATGTACAAGGACACAATGACTCAAGTACGAACAGTGTTCAGCCTCACAGAGGGGTTCCCAGTGGGAGTGGGTGTACACCAGGGTTCAGCTCTGAACCCACTGCTGTTCATACTGGTGATGGACTACATTAGCAAACAGATTGGAGGGGACGGATCAACAAATCTGCTGTATGCAGATGATGTGGCAGTACAGGCAGACTCTGAGCTAGAACTTCAGCAAAGGAAAGTAGAATGGAATGCAAATCTGAAGGCACATGGGATGAAACTAAGAACAGATAAGGCGGTGGTAATGGCAGCAAATTGGGGAAATCAGAAGAAGCTGAGAAGAGAGATAGAAGGGAAGATAGTAAGACAGGTTAACAGCTTCAAGTATCTAGGAGACGTAGTTGAGGAAAAGAGTAGTCTGAATGAAGAGGTCAAAGCTAGAATCAGAGGGGCTGCAGCCAACTGGCATAGAGTATCAGGTGTAGTCTATGACAGAAAAATGCCAAAGAAGCTGAAAGGTAATGTGTACAAGACAGTGGTGTGACCAGTACTACTGTATGGTACAGAGGCCTGGGCAGTAAAGGCAGAACAGTTGAAGAAGCTAGAGGTGATAGAAATGAAGTGCCTGAGAAAGGTGGTAGGATGTACACTGTGGAACAGACGAAGAAACGAGGACATAAGAGCAGAAGCCAAAGTAGCTCCAATTGCAGAAAAGATCAAAGAGAATATATTACAGTGGTTTGGGCACATGTGGAGAAAAGCAGAAGACAATCTGGTGAGGAAGATTTGGGACAGACAGGAAGAAGGTAAGAGGAAGTGAGGATGTCCAGCAAAGAGGTGGATGGGTTGTGTGAAAGATCTGCGACAGACATTCATGAGTGTTGAAGAAGGCAGGAGTGTGGCACTGAATCGAGTGAGCTGACGACACTTAACATGATACCTTGACTCCATGTAGAAAGATGACAAAAAGGTTGCTGATGATGATGATGATGATTCTTACCAAATTCCTTATCTAACTAATGGTGTTTCAAACTGATTCATTTTGGTTGATGTCACCATTTGTGTTGATGACAAATCTGTGGTCATTTTGAAAGAATTTGTATACAAATCCATATGTATTCAGATAATAGCCATGGTGGCCCACTGTAAAGCATATTTTGTTGTAAATGATGGTGCATCAGGATGTGGGCTTCTCCAGTTTGATGTTGAAGACAATTTCTTTGTCTATCACCCATATCTCTCAATTGTCCAGATTTTTGCATCATATTTTATTCTGCTATTCATAAAATTTGTAGTTTTCTGCCATATTATTGAAGATAGAATTCACTAAATAATGACATGCATTTGAGTTTCAGACTTCATTTATTTAGAAAATGCATGTCAAACCCAGGATAAACTATATCTGTAAATGTGAGCAAGTACCTTTTCATTTCTTATACATCCTTACTCTCCCTTCTTTACTTACTTCCTTACCACTATCAAATTCTCTTCTCTGACACTGTAAATATACATTAAGCCTGTTTTCCCCACTACATATTGCAGTTCCTATTTCTGTTAGACTAACTTAACTTTAATTTCTCTACAAACCATCTAAAATTTCAATAAATATTAAATGATTGTCATATACCTTGTATAGATTCTTAACCAATGTTTTTATATTATGTCTAATTTGTTGTAATTATTTAAACTGGAAATGTTTTGTTTCACTTTTGAAGATTGTAAAATTATTGTTCTTGAAATGCTTTGTAATAATTTGGAGCTTTTCTCACTGGGCCTCCGCTGAAAATGGTCTTCCCAGTCAGACTTTCCCAATAATCAAATGTCAATAAATAAATAAATAAATGTCAAAGCCAAACCTATTACTCTATTAACTTTCTAAGCATTATTTAAACGTTGTCACTATTTTTGGGCCTTTGTCTCCTCATTTTTTTGGCTTTAGCCAGATTTCTTGTGGTAGGAGTTTGAGAAGTATGCTAACACCTGATCCAATTTATCTTGCAGTTTCCCTTAAAGAGGTAACATTATCTGAAGGTAGTTAAGTGCAAAATGTGAATAGTGGCCTGATCTCTGTGCTTGAACAGTTCCTTCTGCAGTGTAATATGGGCAATCCAAAACAACTAGTGGTGACTTATGACAGGACTCTTGTGGATCAGCTCATGCTTTCTGTGAACTTTGCAATTCCACTGGGATATGCGAGCCTTATTATAATCATGAAATCTGCCATCACAAGAAGAAAGGGCTTAGTCTGAGATGCCATTGGAAAAGATGTCACCGTCTCAAGAAGAAAATTAAATTGGATGAACACTGTGTTTGTGTATCAGTCATGATCCTCTATAGAAAGGTGATCTTTTTGTCTGAGGAGCACTCTGCTGCATCTACATGAGTGGCTGCAGATGTCTCAGTGGTGAGCAGACTGCAGACATCTGAGTGGTAGACTGCAGACATCTGAGTGGTGAGCAGACTGCAGACATTGGACTGGTGAGCAGACTGCAGACATTGGACTGGTGAGCAGACTGCAGACATCTGAGTGGAAGACTGCAGACATCTGAGTGGTGAGCAGACTGCAAACATCTGAATGGTGAGCAGACTGCAGACATTGGACTGGTGAGCAGACTGCAGATGTCTGAGTGGCGAGCAGACTGCAGACATCTGAGTAGCAGACTGCAGACATCTGAGTGGTGAGCAGACTGCAGATATACTACAAAAATAGCTAAATTTGCAACAAACCAGTCTTATAAAGCACACCACAGCCTTGCATTAAAAAAATTAAAGTGCCTTGAACTGCCAAACCAGTTGACATACTCACAGCTAATCATTGCCCACAACCTATTGTGCTTTCCAGACAAAACAGTCTACTGTACTATTCACCCACTAGAGACCTTCACTCTAGCAATAAACCTTTACTATATATCAGTAAGACATTCAACACTGCTGCAGAATCTCTGCTCTCATTATGTGTCAAAATCCTGGAATGAAATCCCGACACAGTTAACATGGCTAGAAAACTTAAATCATTTCAAAACTTTGCTTAAACAACACCCATGCCAAAGATAGCTCTTTTCTTCCTGATAACATGGCTAGCTTTACTCAGATTGCTTTTCTCCAACTCTTACAGCCACTTTGCTTCCCAGTCATTTTGTACCTTATCGCTCCTCCTCATACGGTACTAATTTCCTAAACTCTTACTCTTCCTCCTCCTCTCACACCCCACCAATAACTACAATTCCTCCTCTGTCCACTTACCCTCCTACTCATTTCCATAACTTCTCCAGTCAGAGCTATGTTATCATTTTTAAGCTACATTCTACTTGTCTGTCTGTAAATTATTACTAACCTGAAAAACACCCCAGTTTGATCCTTTCCCTGCAGCCATCATGCTAGAAATACATTAATTGTTATTGTATGGTATTTCTCTATTCAATAAGTAGCCAATTTTTGTTAATTCCTCTCTTGTTATTTTGTGTTAAAATGTTAGGTTCACATAAAAAATATTTAAAAAATATTTAAAAATCGTGTAAATAAGTTTATGTATAGATGTTTTACCTTGCAATTAAAAATGTATATCATCTGTGAATTAAATGTGGCTTTTCTCACTGGGCCTTCGCTGAAAACGTGTTTTGCCCGGTTAGACTTTTCCCAATCAACAAAGACAAATAAATGAATAACAAGTAAATAAATATTTTTAAAAATTACAAGGAGGTAACATATAGAATGAACTGCTTTTTATAAATGAAAAAACAACTAATTAATTTGTGCACTTAATGAGTTTGTGTGCTATTGCTACAAGTTTATATTAACCAGCTGCCACAGGTGATGTGCATGTATGCAGTCACTGACATTACATATATTAATATATTAAAAAGATTATTGATAAAGGTGCTAGAGAAGAGGTTCCATGTAGACATTCAGAAATATATTTCATAGCACAGGTACATGAAGTGTACAGCCTGAATTCTTTTTTTAAAGAGTTTATGGCTACCTTGGTTCATTTCAGTCCCGTTTCATAACATATTGTTTCACCTGAAACAATACTTACTAGTTTTTAATGACTTCCAAACTAAGAGAATGTAATTGGTTTAGATTTCCTTGATCTTTTGATAGTTTTTACTTTGGGGACCATGTCATTCTGTTGGACCACCTGTGTGCCCAATGTTTTGTATCTCCTAGAACTGTGTACTTTCTACCGTTTAGAGACATTGAAAAGAGACGTTTCAAAGATAAACAATTTCAAAAGCTACCTTTTACATTGCATGGTTCTTCTGGATTGTTTACTTGTGTCGTTGTTGTCCAATACATACACATGCATTCACTAGAAAATGTTATTTGAAGAACAGGGTAGAGGCGTCAAACACTGTTAATGACACTCATCTGCATTTTTCATTTCCTTAGAAACACAATGGACCTTAATTTGCTTGAAGATAGAATGGATGCTGTCCTTTAATAGGTGAGGAAAAGTCAACGGATGCTTAATCCTTGGCCATAAATGGAATAGGTTAGGTAAACCTCACCATCAGCCAATTGAATTTTACGCTGCGGAAAGTCATGCAGGTGAAATTTGATGAGATGTCAAAGAGCTGTTGTTAGATTCTCCATTAGCCAGTTGTTCATTCACTTACCAGGTCTTGATCAAACAAGACTTCATAAGCTGGGAGAGAACAAACTGACTGCATGTTATTTAATGCAAAAGAGATCCAGTCCATATTCTTACTTGTGTTACATTTCTGATGATGACACATCAGGACAAGTTCTAATTCAGTTGTTTTATTTGCATAAGCAAGAAGAGTGGCAGTTTAGCTTAGTGAGTTAAGGCTGTAAGCTGCTAATGAGTTTCATTGTTCTGCCATGGGTTTGGGTTCAATACCCTGCATTTCCTCTTACAAACAGACAGTGCTCCTAAGTCGTGTCTGGAATGCCTTGGTTTTGATGAGGGGGCCTACATGATCGCATAAGTAGTCTGCAATATCAAACTTTTCAGATATAATGTGGCACTAAGGTAATATAGTTCTGCATATCTCATAACACCTTTATCTTCATCAAGGTGTTTTTTTTTTTCTCTTTCCCAGTGCAAGTGTCTGCACCTGTTAGCCTGTTTATGGTAAAGAAGCTGTTTATAAGATATGTTTTTTTTTTTCCAAAATGCTTTAAGTCAGAACTGTACAACATTTACTCAGGATTTTCAGGAAATAAAATTTAAACCAAACAACATAACAGAACTGAAGTACTTTAGGGAAAATACTGCATATGAATGTCCTGATTTTTATTTGATGAAAAAGATTGTATGATGCTACATACCATTCCTTTTCATAATCTCCCCGATTACATTACATACTTGAGGTCTTCATCTTAGAAGAAGCACAGCACAGAATTTGGTTGTATAGTGTACATATTTACACATTTAAAGGTAAGCAGCATTGGAAGTGATGCATGCAGTTTAACTTCAGATATGACATAACTGGAGAAACAATGTACAGGCAGAGAAGTGACTATATGCATTGGCCATGGGATGAGACCACACCCAGATGGTTGTACAGGAGACTGCATTGTCAGAGGGTTCCTATCACGTCATCAAACTTTTACAAGTTTGAACCACATATGGTTGAGACCATAAGTTCGAATTTGTAAAAGTTTGAGCGTGTGAATGGAACTCTCCATAGGTGGAGGTTTCCATTCTGTTCAATGTGGTGCGATTTCAGAGTTGGTATATTTAAGTAGCAGAGGGTGTGGGGGGTACAGGGGGGCTTGTCCCCATGCATACAGCAGTTTATTTTGTTGTCCGTTGTGTTTTTTTTTTTTTTAGGTAGTCGAAGTTATGTAACTTCGAGCATAATGGTTCGACCATTAAGTGTTCGAAGTTACGTAACTTTGACTATGTGATATAGACCCATTGTCAGACATAAGTAATTACTGATGCAGGGGGAGTGAAACTACCATTTGCAGTGCTCTGTTTCTACCATCTTTTCTATTATATGGCATTCTACAACCCTGGCAGCATTATGGGCACTCCATACAGAGCAGTGATAACTCCGTGCCCCTGCTACATATAATGCAGATTATTTTTCATATCCATGGGGACAGCACTGTAGTACAACAGGAAACCTTCTGCTTCACAGTACTTAATTCACCAGTTTGATTCACAGCTGGCATGTTTTCTGTGGAGAATTTATGTCCTTCCTCTATCCATGTGGGTCTTCACTGGATGGTTTGTTTTCATCTCACATCCCAAAGGCATGCTGTAGGTTAATTGGTAATCATCCAAATTGCCCATAGCTGTATGTGCCACTTGTGATTGACTAGGTATATGTATCCTGCAATATAAAGCTGAGATATCCTGGGGTTAGTCTTGCTGCCTTTGAACCCACTGCGTGTCAACATAGGCATTAGCTCCCTGACCTCCTTGAGCTGGATAAAGCAGCTGACAAAGACTGAATGCATGAATGAATGAATGAATGAATGAATACATGCATATCTGTGGTACAGTGACAGTGGCAATTTGCAAAGTCTAGGCAGGGGATGCTTATAAATTGCAGTCACCTGTTCCTCCCTCCTACACCTGGTGTGCAGCTCATTAGCTTGTTATGAAACTTTCTCAGTTTTCCAGCTACTGACATCCAGGATGAAAATGTGCAGTAATGCAGTAAACTAAAGTAAATCAATATATTAATCATGCCTAAAATCCACATCTGTTAAAACAAAACTAAATGCATAAGATACAAATGTCCGGTACAGAAAGAAATCAATGTATTTACTAATTAAATAAAAAGCAACAAGACCAGGTAACCAGATTTATTCACACAAAAAAACAAGAACACTCTGGCTCCTCTGTTCAGAAAAGCCTTCAAGGAGAAATTAAAGATTGCACTCTAGTTGCTTGTGCATTAGAAACAGGCATTTTATCTTCTTTCATTGGATTATAAATGTTACAGTTTTCTGATTTTAATTGATTTTTTTCCAGAAACAGTATTTTCTCTTTCTCATGGTTAAAATTAACTTATTTTTTATTAGAATACAAAATGTGGAAGTCCAGTCAACCTGAGCAAAACAAAATTCACTGGACATGCTTCTGGTCTAGCTACCATGTTACAATGAGCTTCTCAAATCTCTGTTAAATCAGTTTTAATTATTTATTAATAAATCAAAAGTCGTATCTCTAGGTGGCAGTGCGGAAAAGTGATTATAATCAATATCTTTTAAAGCAATTACATTCTGCAGACCTAGATTTAAGTCCCATATCTTTTATTTACTTAGAGCACCAGCTGAAGTAAGACTTTTAACTGGACCAACAGCTCTCAGGTTGCTGTTTGCAAACTGGTAGCTGCACCGAGTGGTTCTCAACTGGTTTTAAAAATATGTACAACTCAGAGTTCTAAAAGTGACACAGCAGTTCCAGGCTGCGATGCTCACATGGGATTTTTCTCGGCTCTCCAGTTTTCTCCCACATCTCAAAGACATGCAGCTATATGTACTGGTGAAGCTGCAAATTTGCCAATAGGTTATTTTATTTTGCTTCTGTTTCCCAGGTTTGTCCAACTGGTTTTAGTCAAAAACGTTCCTGTACAGCAGAGGCCAGGGGAGAAATGCCCCAACATATTACAACAAACATTTTTTAAACAGATAAAACATAGGTGTATGTATGTAGGAAATTAAGTATGTGGGATTACAATAAACATTTTAAACAGATATAACATAGGTGTATGTGTATAGGAAATTAAGTATGTGGGGGGGGGGGGTCTGATGGATTGTCATCCAAACTAGGATTTATTTTTGTCTTGCACCCATTGTTTAGTGGGATATGCTTCAGCTAACTGTAACCCTGAACTGGATTAATACAGGCATTGAACTGGATGGATGGATAGATGGATGGATGTTGTCTGCTGATTAATGTACTGACTCTACATCTAAAAAGTCTGCACTGCACTAAGCTGAAGAAAAGGCAGGAAGGAAGAAAGAAAGGAACTTAATGGGTGGCACAGTGGTATAGCAGTTAATGCTCTCACATTACAGCAAGAGGTCCTCTGGTTTGATTCTTGGCTGGGGTGCCTTCTGTGAGGAGTCTGCATATCCTCCCTGTGTTTGTGTTTTCCTCTGGGTGATCTGGTTTCCTCCCATGTTACAAGTACATGTGTCTGGAGTGTTTCTCCCTGGGTCTCTGCTGAAAATTGGCTTAAAAACATGATCACCTCTCACAACAATCCAAGACTGCTCTGATCCTCAAACAGACTACAAATTAAGACAATTAAAATTAACAATGTAGCCGGTGACTCCCTCTTTGCAAACTCTGCAGGCAGAGCATGGAACCTCCTTCCAGCTAACATTACTTTGCTCTCCTCCCTATCCCAGTTCAAAGCTAAACTCAAGACAACATCTGGCACTAAACTGGCTTTGCCACTGTAACAAGCCTGGCTAACTCTCACCATGAATGTATATAATCTATTAATCAATTTACTGTTATTTTTTCCCCTGACTGTTACCAGGGGTAACCCAAACTTGTGATATTGGCTATTTCATGTCTGCTTATGTCATATGTAAATATCTCATCTGTAATATGTCTTCTTTGTTATCAGCTATCTGTCTACCTTGGTAATATGCCTTCTTTGTTATTACTTATCTGTCTATCTTGGAGCTTTTCTCCCCGGGCCTCCATTGAAAATGGACATTAATCCAGTTTAACTATCCTGGTCAACAAATATAAAATAAATAAATAAAATAAATAAATTGTACCAAGTTGGACTTTCCTGGTAAAGACGTGTTAAATAAATACTAGTCCATCCTGCCTTGCAGCTTTTGTTACTTAGGTGGATGTAAAACACCCCATGGCACTTATCTAAAAAGTAGGCGAAGATCCCTGGTGTCTGGCCACATTTCTCCTAGTCAGTATGAATCGGATCTCCCTTGAAAAGAGGCCCCTGGTGTAGTTGGAGTACCCTGATCAACAAAGAAAACATATGTACATAAGGGTCTACTACTTTACAATGAAGTGTCACTTAACTGAAAAGGAAAAGTAGAACTCCCACTTCAGCGAAAGGGCACTTCAACGAAAGTGCACTTTCGCTGAAGTCTAGGCGCCAGATTGCCTCACAAATAAAAAAAATAACAAAAACATACTTTTGCAGGGGGGTAAGCCTCCTGCAACCCTCACACCCCCTACTTAAATATGCCAATTCTGAGATCGCACTACAGCGAGGAAAAGGGAATATTCCCATTCCGCACTGTATTGTGATCTCCGTAGTCAGTTTTCAAAGTTTCAGTACTTCGAACAATTGGGTTCATACAAGTGAAGTTTGAAGTACTGAAACGTCGACCAAAAACAGTAGACCCGTAAATACATGCATAGACACACACTCACACATACATACTTTTTGAATGTATATATTCATATATATGCACAGAATCTGCATGAGATTTGTGTAAATTCATGTTACACCACTACTACTACAGATAACAACATTTGTGAAGTGCACATGCTTCTGTGCATTCATCACCACTCTTTAAACATGTTTGGTATATTTATTTATTTTTTTTTACTTTTATTATCTGGGTAAGTGCACAGGTCCATGGACCGGTTTCAGCCATGACCTGGACCTCAGTAGGAAAAACACCAAAAACATTGATAAACAACAATTATTGCAGATGTGTAGCATAATAAGTTGCATTAAAACAAGTCAGATGTGATATAAAGATGACAACAGTAATATTTAATGCACTGTATATATTATGCATAGTATGTTCAGATATGTCTTTAGGCTATGTGATGTACAACGCACAGTACATTCAGTTAAACATTTAGGCTATGTGATGTACAAGGCATAGTACATTCAGTTATAAGTTGAGGCTATGTCATGTACAAGTCATAGTATGTTTAGTTCCACATTTAGGCTATGTGATGTACAAGGCATAGTACATTCAGATACATATTTAGGCTATGTGATATACAAGGCATAGTACATTCAGACACATTTAAACCATGTGATGTACAAGGCATAGCACATTCAGTTATACGTTGAGGCTATGTGATGTACAAGGCATAATATATCCACATACATATTTAGGCTATGTGATGTACAAGGCATAGTACATTCAGATACATATTTAGGCTATGTGATGTACAAGGCATAGTACATTCAGACACATTTAAACCATGTGATGTACAAGACATACTGCATTCAAATACACATTTCGGCTATGTGATTTGAAGGCATACTACGTTCAGTTCCACATTTAGGCTATGTGATCCACGAGGCATACTACATTCAGATACACATTTAGGCTATGTGATGTACAAGGCATAGTACATTCAGACACATTTAAACCATGTGATGTACAAGGCATAGTACATTCAGATCCACATTTAGGCTATGTGATATACAAGGCAGAGTACATTCAGTTATATGTTGAGGCTATATGATGTACAAGGCATAGTACATTCAGTTACACATTTAGCCTATGTGATGTTCAAGGCATAGTACATTCAGATTCAAACTTAGGCTATATGACGTACAAGGCAAAGTATATTCAGTTGCACATTTAGTCTAGGTGATGTACAAGGCATA